>NC_137937.1:33460815-33600815 GCF_963969265.1 Rhamphochromis sp. 'chilingali'
GTGCCGAGCTCCAGCTCTTGGAGTTCACCATGTCTCGTAGACACGAAGTCAGATGGAAGCCCAAGATTCTGTACTGACTTCCGAAAGGTGAACTCTGTCACTGTACCAGATGCACATCCCTTACCTCTTATCGATGACTGTATTGATGAAATTGGGCCTGCTAAATACATCACTAAACTCGATATGTTAAAAGGGTATTGGCAAGTGCCTTTGACACAGCAAGCATCCGACATTTCAGCTTTTGTCACTCCTGACCACTTCTTGCAGTATACGGTTATGCCTTTTGGCATGTGCAATGCCCCTGCAACCTTTCAGACTGGTTAATAAAGTGTTGGGAAACATCCCTAACTGCAGAGCATACTTAGATGACATCGTTGTGTATAGCAATGACTGGTCAACCCACATGGCTACGTTGAAAGAAGTCTTCATTAGCCTAGAAAATGCATCTCTCACTTTGAACCTTGCCAAATGTGATTTTGCTAGAGGCAGTGTCCTCTACCTTGGCCAGCAAGTTGGTCTAGGAAAAGTGCGCCCTGCAGATGCTAAAGTCACTGCGATTAGGGAGTTCCCCCAACCAACCACCAGGAGAGAACTGCGGCGTTTCCTTGGGATGACAGGATATTACCGGCGATTTTGTAAAAATTTCTCCTCTGTTGCTGCCCCCCTCACTGACTTAACCAGTCCCTCAAAGCCATTTATTTGGTCTGAGAGTTGCCAGCAGGCTTTCGAAAGCCTTAAGGGCTTACTTTGTTGCACCCCTGTTTTGTCTGCTCCTAACTTCTCTTTACCATTCAAACTGGAAATAGATGCCAGCGCAGTTGGGGCTGGAGCGGTGCTTCTCCAGGAGGATACCCAGGGCATTGACCATCCTGTGAGTTACTTCTCTCGGAAGTTTGATAAACATCAGCTCAGGTATTCTACCATTGAAAAGGAGACCCTTGCCTTGTTGTGGGCCTTGCAACATTTTGGAGTCTATACAGAGTCAGGTCAGAGTTCAGTTCAAGTATTCACAGATCACAACCCTTTAGTTTTCCTCTCAAAAATGTATAATCACAACCAGCGGCTTATGCGCTGGTCACTGATTATTCAGAATTATACCCTCACTATTCATCACAAAAAAGGTTCAGAAAACATTGTAGCAGACGCACTCTCCCGTGCTGTTTAGAAGGGTCACCAAACCCTGTGTTTGGTTCTTGAAGGGTGGGGGTGTTACGTGCCAAGAGGTGTGGCTTTGCTTTTTGTGTTTTATTTATCTTTCAGGTGTCAGGCCTCCACCTATTGGCCAGTTCGAAGTTGATTGGCAGGGGCCTATTGGCTGGCCTGGGCACAGTTGGCCAATCACACTCCAAGGAACACTACTAAGGAGCAGCTCCCTGGCCAGCTGGTGGCTGCTGGCTTCCGCCTTGACAAACAGTTGCGAACAGTCTTCTGTATATTGGGTGTGGAGGGAGGTTGGACAGGTAAGCTGGGGGTACCCTATACTGGGCTTAAGCCCGGGTCATTTTTTCAGAAGCATGGGGTCTTTTGGAGTGTAATTTGTTAGTTAGATGCCTGACTGACAACTGTATAAAACAAAAACAACACACGAAGCACAGAGCGCACCGTCGTAAATTCCCCCTAATTTTGGTATGATCCGAGCTCAGGCACTGGGCAACTGAGCACAGCACCCATGTGAGCGAGGGGGGAGAAGCTGCTGCCTGCGAGTTTGCTGCAGACAGAGGAGAGCTTAAGTTTGACCAGGGCCCTGTTTCAGGAAGCCGGTTTAGAAAACTCAGAGTGAAAAACGATACTCAGGGTTGAGTAACCCCGAACTGTCCAACTCGGAATATTCGGTTTCAGAAAGGCTGATAACAATTAGTTCAGTCAACGCGGAGTTGCTTTAACCCCAAGTGAAGCGCGCGGACGAGGATACATAAAGCCCTGATAAACGGAGCACAGATTAAGCGAGTCACCATGGAGACGGAGGGAAAGAAGGCGCGGTCAATGTATTTCACAGCGCTTGAGGCCGAAATTCTGATGGCAGCATATGCCGATAACATGCAAATTCCGCGGAAAAAAGTAACACAGCCTCAGCTTCAAAAGAAAGGGAGCATGCATGGCAAAACATAGCCGACAGAGTCAATGCGTGAGTGTTAATATAAACATTGATCTAGGGATTTCCACCCATTCAACACGTTATTTTATCATATGTTATTTTATTTGTTATTTTATACATTTTATTTTGTGATGTGATGTGAGCGCAGGTGCAACCCAACAGGCCCCAAACGTTCCTGGCAGCAAGTAAAAATGAAATATAAAAATATAGTCCAAACAGGTGAGGTGTAATTGTATTATGAGCCATAGTGCTTGGTCTGTTTGTCCCATGTAAATCAATTGCAGTTAGAGGCTACATTAATTTCCTTTCTGTGAGCACTTATTGAAATTATCTGAGCACATTACAAGTACATATTTGCTTACTCTGTATGCTCAAATGTGACCCGTTATAGCCAACAGATAAAAAGCGGAGGCCCGAAAAACAGGTGGGGGTCCTCCTCCACCACCACTCACAGAGGCTGAGCAGTTGGCCCTCAGCCAAAACAGTGGGCGCCCTGTGGCCGAAGGCATCTCTGCGGGGACATCCTCTGAGTCAATAACCCCGCAAGACACAAGTGCCGACATAAGGGGTAAATTCAAAATAATACATGATGTGCATACATCCTTTCTTCACAGTCACCTTTGCAGTGCCACTCATTCATCTGATAAACTCTTTACCATAATGGATTATTTTGTAGTGAAGTTATTTTCCTACTGATTTTGCCTTCCCTCAGTCTTGGTTGTCTTTGAGAGCATAATGACAATGAAGTGTAAGGTGATTGGTATGTTTGTTAATTGCCATTTGGTCCCTTGTAAGTTATAAGTGACCTGTATAAATATATCTATATATCTTTTGAATTAGTTAAATGTCAGAATAAAAAGAGGGAGCTGTCTATTTTAATCACTTTCATCAAATTTAGGAGTACATATACACCAAGTTTATTGTTAATTAATAAGAAACTCCAGACGATTCCATTCTGAGCTGAAGAAGCTTCTGATAGGTTAGTAGAGTCCATGTGAGTAAATTGGTGGCACAGCTGTAGATGCATATAAGGCAAAACACAGAGCCTGTTTCTTTGACATGGGAAAATCAAGAGATGTCAACCAAAACACCAGGAAAAGAACTGTGGAGCTCCATAAGTGTGGCTCAAGTTTGAATACAATTTGGTGCCATTTGCAATTAAGAAATACAGACAGTTTCTCTCTTTACTCTTAAAGTTAACAAATATGTTTTTTATATTTATCAATCTAAAAAAATAAACATTTAGTCTGATTTGATGTTACAATTAAAAAAGTGTTTGTGTTTTTATCTGAAGAGTACATAAATATCTGGTTTCAACTGTATATTTGATGATGTTGGTGTTTGGCTTGATTGTCAGCACAAAGAGGGAGAGAGAGGAGCAGAGAGGGAGAGAGAGAATGAGGACAGAACAGAGATGGAACAAGAGCAGGTGAGACACACATGTTAGTCAAATGGTTGTTTGCCAAAACTCATCAGAACATGTACCTAGTGTTTCTTTTTAGATACCATTTGTTACTTTTCAAATTCTATATTTATTAAGTTATGCAGGCTTGTTTGCACAACAAGGCTAAATAATTATATAAACTTTTCTCAATCTAAATATTGTACTTTGGTAGAATTAAAAAATAAGTGTAGTGCAGGTCTATGATGATTTTTTTAGTGCTACTATCATCTAGTTCTGGTTCTGTCTTGGTTAAGTCCTCAGTAGTCCTGATTTTGAACTGTTGTAGTCCTGTTTTAATTCCGGATCAGTTCTGGGTCTGGTTGAATTGGGGTTTAGTCCCTGTGTCTTGATACAGGCCCGACTTTGTTCTGCCTTGCTGCTTAATTAAAAAACTAGTTTAAGGTGGCCTGCATAGAATAGCATCTGGCTGCAGTTTAAAGACTTTTTTTGTCTCGGTCTTGGTCTTGGTCTCGTCTTGACTCGGTCTCGGTCTTGGTCTCGTCTTGACTTGTTCTTGGTCTTGGTCTTGTCTTGGTCTCGATACCCCCTGGTCTTGGTCTTGTCTTGGTCTCGATACCCCCTGGTCTTGGTCTTGTCTTGGTCTCGGATTAGGCGGTCTTGACTACAAGTCTACTATGTCTGAGCATGTGAATTAATGGGATTACTTTGGAGCCTGACATTCTTTGCTCTTGGGCAATTTCAGCAGTCACTCTTTAAGAAGGTAACAAGATTTTCCACACATTTTCAGACTGAAGCGACAGGTATTAGTGATGCAAACTGCGCAGGGGTGTTTCCGTCATCTTAAATACATGATGAGTATAGGGCCCAATTTTCAAACATCTGTCTGTCAGATCAGTTGATTCAGTCTGAATGAAGCAGTGGAGTATTTAAAATATAATCGGTGACCCACTGCTTCATAATAAATAACCAATTGAGTCCCAGTGTTGGAGGAAATCACAAGTGACATCAGTTGCCCAGAGTTATTATAAATGTCAGAATTATCCATCCATTCTTTTGCTTCAGCTTATCCTTTTCAGGGTCGCTGGGGGCACTGTAGCCTATCCAAGCTGTCTTAAGGCAAGAGACAGGTACACTAGAGATTTTGTTCCACACAGCCGTGTGATGTTATGTTTAGAGATAAATTTCCATCCCATAGATTTAAATCCAGGATGTATGAAGTGCCAGCTCTAGCTATTTATTATTTTTGTCCAGCAGAGGTCGCCTTTGTTAAGGAATTGAACCCTTCATGCTCATGGGTTCAGTTTCTGCAGCCTGATTAATTAAACAAAGGTCCAAATGCACAGAGATGTATTATATATTGTCATTTTATTATTTTTTCCATGTCTCCACTCATCATACGGTTGCTGGTGAGTGTTATAGATTTGCAGTCATTTTTTAAGACTATAAAACTCTCTATTCAATAAAGCTAAAGGTATAATAAATGTTGTTCAGTCATAGCACTTACATCCTTCATGTATGATTAATATCCAGCTGTGTTGTAATGCTCAAGTGAGAGCAAGTGAGTAATTTTATTTTGCTGCTGTAATAATGTAAATTTCCTGACTGCAGTATTAATAAAGGCTATTATATATTATATGTCACGTTGTATTCCATTATGCTGATGCAACACAGGGATTTCCCAACTTGAGACAAAGGTGTGTTCGATCTTTTCTGTTTATTTCCCATTATGGACAACAGCTGTACAATATACAGTATGATCAAGTGGAAACTACTTGATTTCCACTGTACCATCATTGTGGTGTTTTATTTTTTCACGTTACTGGTGGATTGTAGTTTGATGGTCGAATACTTTGCATTATTGTCATCTGAGGACCTCTAGAAGGATGGTTGTTCTGGTGCTAATAACCAATTAGGATTTAAATAAAGAATAAAGTGAAATGCTTCCTCTAATCTTCATCAGTGCTCATCAATGTGAAATATTATTTGTTAACCGGATTTCTAAGTTATTACTTTTGACTCATCTTGTTTTTACAATGATCTGCCTTGACTGTAGACTTCAGAAAGATTACTGTATCTCTGTATACCTTACATACAGTCCATGGCTGAGTTTCCAGCAGCAACATCCAATAAAACCCAGACCAAAAAAGAAATTGTGTCAAATTAAAACAGGAAGTAACAAATATATAGAGTTGGAAGACACAACACAGCAACTTTACAGAAAAGGAAACACTGGTGAATACTGTGAACTGCAAAACTAAAAGTTTGACAGTAATAAAAAACTGATAACTAATAAAAAAAAATAAATGATTAAAAAAAGCTCTAAATCAATCCTCAAAACCCCAAAGCACAAAAGTACCAAACCCTGGGACCATGACAGTGATAGTGTTTGTTCATGTAGAGTGATATCAAAATGAGTACTGCCTGTTACTGCAGTGAAATGGAAGTGAAAACCAAGGAAGGCTCGTCTTTCAGCTCCAGTGTTCATGATTTATTTATTTATTTATTTATTTTTGGAAGTGTTCATGATTTATTACCACCACTGTGATCCCACCAGGTCTCATTACCATCCAGAGGTAACTGAAAACCTTGAACACTGATTCTTCTGCCCACACCTGGAAAAACACACAATTTAAAAAATCTTTAATCCAAAAATCAATGATATCGTCTTCGTGCTCTTTGAGGAGGTACAAAATCATTTGCACTCGTATTTTAGAGCAAGAAAAGATATAATATACAGTGAAAAGTATTTAGTCAGCCACCGATTGTGCAAGTTCCCCCACTTAAAATGATGACAGAGGTCAGTAATTTGCACCAGAGGTACACTTCAACTGTGAGAGACAGAATGTGAAAAAAAAAATCCATGAATTCACATGGTAGGATATGTAAAGAATGTATCCGTAAATCAGGGTGGCAAATAAGTATTTGGTCACCTCAAACATGGAAAATCTCTGGCTCTCACAGACCTGTAACGTCTTCTGTAAGACGCTTTTCTGTCCCCCACTCGTTACCTGTATGAATGGCACCTGTTTGAACCCATCATCTGTATAAAAGACACCTGTCCACAGCCTCAAACAGTCAGACTCCAAACTCCGCCATGGCCAAGACCAAAGAGCTCTCGAAGGACACCAGGAAAAGTATTGTAGACCTGCACCAGACTGGGAAGAGTGAATCTACAATAGGCAAGCAGCTTGGTGTGAAAAAATCAACTGTGGGAGCAATCATCAGAAAATGGAAGACATACAAGACCACTGATAATCTCCCTCGATCTGGGGCTCCACGCAAGATCTCATCCCGTGGGGTCAAAATGATCATGAGAACGGTGAGCAAAGATCCCAGAACCACACGGGGGGACCTGGTGAATGACCTGCAGAGAGCTGGGACCAAAGTAACAAAGGTCACCATCAGTAACACACTACAACGGCAGGGAATCAAATCCCGCAGTGCCAGACGTGTTCCGCTGCTGAAGCCAGTGCATGTCCAGGCCCGTCTGAAGTTTGCCAGAGAGCACATGGATGATACAGCAGAGGATTGGGAGAATGTCATGTGGTCAGATGGAACCAAAGTAGAACTTTTTGGTATAAACTCAACTCGTCGTGTTTGGAGGAAGAAGAATACTGAGTTGCATCCCAAGAACACCATACCTACTGTGAAGCATGGGGGTGGAAACATCATGCTATGGGGCTGTTTTTCTGCCAAGGGGACAGGACGACTGATCCGTGTTAAGGACAGAATGAATGGGGCCATGTATCGTGAGATTTTGAGCCAAAACCTCCTTCCATCAGTGAGAACTTTGAAGATGAAACGAGGCTGGGTCTTCCAACATGACAATGATCCAAAACACACCGCCTGGGCAACAAAGGAGTGGCTCCGTAAGAAGCATTTGAAAGTCCTGGAGTGGCCTAGCCAGTCTCCAGACCTCAACCCCATAGAAAATCTGTGGCGGGAGTTGAAAGTCCGTGTTGCTCGGCGACAGCCCCAAAACATCACTGCTCTCGAGAAGATCTGCATGGAGGAATGGGCCAAAATACCAGCTACTGTGTGTGCAAACCTGGTAAAGACCTATAGTAAACGTTTGACCTCTGTTATTGCCAACAAAGGTTATGTTACAAAGTATTGAGTTGTATTTTTGTTATTGACCAAATACTTATTTTCCACCCTGATTTACGAATAAATTCTTTACAAATCCTACCATGTGGATTCATGGATTTTTTTTTCACATTCTGTCTCTCACAGTTGAAGTGTACCTCTGGTGCAAATTACTGACCTCTGTCATCATTTTAAGTGGGGGAACTTGCACAATCGGTGGCTGACTAAATACTTTTTTGCCCCACTGTAGGAGTAGTAATTAAGATCATATGATTACCAATGAAAAGTAACAATTAACACTCATCATCCTCTGTTACTGCAGAGAATGATCAGTGTGGAAAACACGTTTTTTTATGAAACACTGTGATGCACAAGTACTTAAATCTGATACAAATACCACTTTTTACTTCATATTATTGGAACACAATTATAGATTTGTTGAGCTGTAGATCTCTTTAATTTTGCAGATATTGATTATTTTAATTACTTATATATTTCTCAGTACCTTAATCTATAATACAGCAGTTTGTCTAGACTAAGTGACACTTTAAAAACTGCTCTTTCTTTTCTTTAAATTCTATTATTTCTATTAAGTTTAATTCACTTTTATTTATATAACACCAAATCACAACAACAGTTGCCTCAGAAAACTATCATTGTCCTATAATTGTCACTATTCAGCAAAGTTAAGCAGCAAAGTTTGACTTGAAGATTACACATTAATTCTGAGTTGAACTGCAGACTTTTTCCATTTACTTGTGATTGAAGTGAACTGCCAGCAGGGGGAAGCCTTTTATTTCTCTGCTGCTGCACAATATCCTGCTGCTCAGCCTTGTTCAGCTTTGCATTACATTTCATTCCACTCTGTTATATTAAGGCTCTGCTGCATAAATGATATTAAGGTATAAATCATCTTACCATCAGCATTAATGTTTGATGTAAAGGCCTTCACAGAGCTCATCAGCAGGGGTCAAACGTTCAAAGAGGAGTTAATGCATTTTGCTACTGACGTATGTGTTGAGTGGAGTTGTTGATGGCTGTGTTGTGAGTTGGAGGTCACATTTCTGTCACACCTGCTGACCTGCAGGACACGACTCCTCTGTCATCAGCACTGAGCAGAGAAGTTTGTGCCTGTGCTCATAAAAACAATAATAATGATAATAACTATTCAGATAAAATTAGTCACCATCCTATCTGCACCTTGGACGTGACGTGATAGTTTATAGGCTTTAGCTGATATTTTTCTTTGGAGTAAGTATGATTTCTCTAATGATGCATTCTCGCAATTTTAAGTTCAACGTATTCCTCTCTTAATGTCTCTTTAATGAGTAGACATAGAGCGAAGGCTCAGTCTGAGGGTTGTAAACTCTCTGAGGCAGAAATAAGCTAAAAGCTCTCATTAATCATGGGTAAAGACCAACAGTGACCATGTTATCTGAAAACACTACTCACATTAAGACTCATTTCACTTTTACTTTTGAATTGAATTATGTGAAAATACCTTTCACTGTTGCCTGAAATCAAAAGTGAAATTGTTCTCTGCTATGAATCACTTTTACATAGAAAAGTAAAATATGCTGTAGATAAGACATGTTATTGATACACCAGAGAAAAACAAAACGAGTGAAGCCAGCATAGAAACAGGATATTAACTTTGACCAATCAGGAAAGATGACTAAAATACTGCCGCAATATTAGAAACAATGGCTCCTGGTCTGAACAGGGAAGCTAACAAGTGTTTAGCACCTGCAGTCTTTCCAATGCCCAGCAGGGGGCGACTCCTCTGATATTAAAACAAAGTCTGCTTACACAGAAGCCTATGAGAAAAAAAACCCTGCTTCTCACTTAAATTATGACATCAGTAAACACTTTCCTAACATGTTTATGGTCTCAGTCTCTATTTTTAATTCTTATTTGACACAACATGATGTTGGGTTTTTAAATCAGGTCTCTATTAGAATCAAAAAGGACATTAAAGTGGATCATACCTTAGAGCTTTCCAAAATACTCCCATTTAGGCTTCATCATCAGACTTCAGTTGCTAATAAGTCACATGGTGGTGGATATGGGTGAGTACAAACAGAACGGATTTAAAATTATAGATGTATTGCTAACTAAAAAATAATTAGTCTCTTCAGGATAGTATATTTATTATAATGTTGAGAAATCATGTAAGAAAAAGGTTTAAACCAGCAAATGACCTGATTTTGTTCTTTTTTTTTTTAAGTGAAAACATCGGTGGTGACTGAGAAAAGAGCCAAGAGAAGAGCTTTCAATCACTGACAGTGGAGTGGGCTGAAGTCAAGGAAAAGAGAAGATGAAAATAAAACTAGAGAACGAGAAAGACGAGGCATCTTTAGGGAGTAGCAGGTCATATTCATGGAGGATCGCGGTTTATTCTTTTTAAACACAGCTGAATTATTCAACAGTTTTTTCTCTTTCTCAGAGTAGCGCTGGGAGACGTAAATCAAGGCCACAAGTGAAACTCTCACAGGTTTACTTTAGCTAGTACAGACAGAAACACACTCATGCAAACAATGCCTTCACTCACTCACACACACACACACACACACACACACACACACACACACACACACACACACACACACACACACACACACTGGCACACATAAACATACTAGGCTTATCAAACAAACCACCCTGAGGAGTATCTAAGAACAACATCTAATAACAAAATTCATACTTTCATCTGAACAAATGAGCCGAGTTTGTTCTCCCAATTAAAGATAATTTGTGTGTGTGTGTATGTTTATGATCATTATTCAGTTGCAGCAGGCGTGCAGCTCAGAAGACAGATGTGTAATAACAAACAAGTGTGTGTTCAGACAGCAGGGATGAGACCGGCGTCGCTACCCGACCACTGCGATCTGCAAAAGACACCTGGAACCACCTCTCTCTTACACACACACACACACACACACACACACACACACACACACACACACACACACGGCTCCTCAATGATCTCTCAGGGAAGAAAGCTAATTTGTTTCACCATGGAGACATGAGGTGGAAAAGATACTTCAACCCTTGGAGGACTCTCATGTGTATGAAACAAAGCAACCTGTCTTACACACACACACACATGATTGTCATTGAGGCCAGGTGAGACACTTAATTCATCCTGTTATTTGCTTGAAGTTTTTGCTTTATTAATCACTTACAGTACCAACCGTCAGCTAATACGTGCTGTGTATTGGGCACCGTTTTGCACAACTTGCATTCTCCTACTTGCACACGCATAGAAAGCCTCCTCAGGGCTTGATGTTAATATTCATATCCTGCCCTCACCATGGAGCTCACTGGAGACCCGGGCCGGAGATAGCTGTGAGCAGGCGTGGTCTGAGCCCGCCCAAACATGTGTCTTGTTCATGCAGTAAAAAGTAAAGGAAAAAAAGAAAGAGTTCAGCAAATGTAAAAAACAAAAGACAAAATATAATTGCATTACATTGTACACTAGGCAACCTATAGCCTACTTCAAAGTCACCAACTGCCCACCTTTTTTGTCATGCATACACACAACCCCTTCACTGTATGAGCTGATAGCTCAGATTTCACAAATCCACACTGTCTCTCTGCTCGTTGGAGAATCATACATTTATGCGGCAAACATGACTGCAGCAAAGATGCACACAGATGCAAATACCATAGTAAACAAACATCTGTGCAAGTTATGAATATTACCCAAATTATTTACAATAATGGGCTGTGAAAGAATATCTGCTGAGATTCTTCCACGAAAAACCAGGGTGGATGTAGCTGAGGAGGTAGAGCAAGGCATCTAGTAATAGAAAGGTTGGGGGTTTGATTCCTGTCTGTATCCCAAAGTATCCTTGTGCAAGGTACTGAATACCACATTGCTCTCCAGGGCTTTAATCAGAGTGAATATTAAATAAATGGAGCTTGTATAAATATATAGGTGAATGAGGCATGTTGTATAAGTGCTATATAAGAACATTTACTGTACGCCCTTCAAGCTTCTTTTTATATAAAGCCAGAAAAAAGTGCTTGGCAAAAAGTAAGCATAGCAGGACTTCCTAATAACTTCTGAAATGAAACTGTCACTATAGATAATGATATCTTGTACAGAAGGATGGCTTTATGCTGTATTTTGCACCACTAGTTATTTATTATTAAATGTGTTAATCATTACTGCCTCCTAACTGGCAAAGACATTATTCCTGCAATAGTATAGAACTTAGGTGGTTAAGCTAATGAGCCATGTCGACTTCTTGCTTTCCTTCTTTGATTTATGGTTGTAGCATTTCTTTTCTTGACAGGAGAGTGAATGTGGAAGAAGAGACATATTGTTGCTTACTGCACTTATTGTTGTTAAAACTATTGCAGGCTGATCTTTATCTGTTTATACGTGATCATCATTAAATGTGAACATTTTCAGAGTGTGCTTTTTCTTCTTTAGACTGAAAAGGAATGGAAACATTTAGAGACATTATGTTTTAGAGCTTACTATGGATTAGTTTTACTGATCTGAGTCACATGAGATCAAATAGAGCTGCATGTGGCTCATAAACAAAAAACGAGTTTGACATTAATGGTAAACATAGCCACAAATTAACCTCCAGGACCGGCTTTGACTCTCATTGCTGATTGTCCAGCGGGATGTCTGGACTATCAGATCCTCTGGACAGCTGGGTTTGTGCGACCAGCTGTCTTGGATGCGTGTGCTACTCTGACTGGACCGTTACCCTGGCTGAAATGGCAGCCTTGTCTGAGTCCCTTGGCAAGCTAGGCATCATTAGCCGCCATCTTGGCCCAGACGCTTGCTGAGTCCTGTAGAGCGAGAAGGAGGCCAATTAATGTTGACGTGAGGGGATAACGTTTCATTGTGGTTGTGTTGCTGGACATCATTATTGTTGGTTTAGCTGTGAAGGTCAAAATGAAATGAAATACAGTAATCCTACAAACCTGATGAATGTTTACCAGTAAACACAATAAGCAAACAAAGTCTTTCACTGTGTTTTAAGTTCAAGACGACTGGTAGTTTGGAATAAACAGAAGCAGAACTAAAGTCTGCACTGGATGGTTGATAGTGGTTCACATGTTACTAGGGTATATTGCCATGATGACACCTGCTAATGACCTGTCACACTCCAAGATAAGTGATAAACACATAAAACCTTTCTACTGGTTCGTTCACTGAGCAACAATGGGTAGGGTACCAAAATATCATAGGTTTCTGTATATACTCATATAGAAATTGTATCACACACACTTTCAAACTCCAGTGAACACAGCGGGAGCAACTTGAGGTTCAGGATCATTGCTGGAGCAGCCATGAATCAAACCACCAACCTTACAATCAGTTGATGATTTGACCTCCTGAACCACAGCCACCCCCAAGTAACAAATAACAAATAAGTGTGTGTGTTTCTGTCTGTGTTCATGCATTCATGGGTTACACTGTATGTGTGACTGTGTGTCTTTGTGTGTGTCTGTATGTGTCTGAGATGATCTACTCTGCATTGTGTGTACACACATCCCTATTTACATGCTCACACTATTGCTTAAGTGACCCCTGATCTCCTGACGCTTCCTCTGACCTGATTCTGGGGTCGGCTCTTACCCCTGTCACTCTCGTCAAGTTCACTGCCCTCACCAGTGGAGTGACACTATGACCCTAACTGTCCAATCACATTCTTTCCTCCCATGAAAAGCCCTCATGCTCATTTCCTGCAAATTAATATTAGTGCATGGTTACACATTGCTTTCACATTGCAGGTTGCTTACACACATCTTCACTCAATGCTCTCAATAGCTGATCCCAATCCCTGCTCTAACCCACTCAATTCAAATGACCAACAGGGTATTATGAGTTGCAACTGCCTGATAACAGGACAACAATTGAGACGTACTGCTTTACCATGATTCTCTTTAACAATGAACCAAAAAAAGTCCCCTTTTTTAGTATACATATTTAAATTTAATGTTTAAAAAGGCATTAGTCTTAGCAGTAGCTGGCACTTTGTCCAGAAAGGATAGCTCTACCCTCAGCTCAAAAGTAAAACCCTTCTCTAAACTCCTCATTTCACTGAACAATGATGCATTTTGTGTCATTAAATAAATAAATAAATGCATACATACATAAAAAAAAAATACAAATTTAAGGGACAGCGTAATCACCAAAAATTTCATTTATCACCATCATGCCATAGAAGGTGACCAGTTAATTCCTTGGACAATTCCTCCCCATTTCTTGAAGATCTGATGGACTTGTGTAGATACTAAAAGACTCGTTTTTAGAGGCCATCTAAATCCTCCGTTTTCACCTCAGTGAGATACAGATTATCTGCACAGCAAATTTTAATCCTGTTTCATTTTGTCCTGCTGGACATTCTCAAACACAAATTCTTTTTTCCTTTTTTACTGGAAACCTACAAGTGGGCCCACTTTGTAGCTGAAACCAAAGGGTTCAAACTGTCTTAAATACCATAATAATACATCTTGCAAGTCATTAATTAACTTAATTTAGTACATAGGTGCCATTATAATCAGACCTACACATGCCTTAATGACTGGTTAATGATACTAATATGCCTGGCATGGTTGCTGGTACAGAAAGGCTGGTCTGAGTATATAAGAAACTGCTGATCTCCTGGAATTTCCCAACACAACAATCTAGAGTTTATGAAGAATTATCCAAAAAAGAGAAAATATCCAGTGAGCGGGAGTTCTCATTCTGCCAGATGCAAATAGCTGGCCTTATGTTGATGGGTCATGGCTTTAGGTGCTGCTGTCATGGTGTAGGGAATATTTTCTTGGCTCACTTTGAGTCCCTTTGTGCAGTTAAGCATCATTTAAACAGGATTTTTTCCTGGATCTTGTTAAATCTTATTGCCACTAAGAATTAAGTTACCTGTGAAGAAAAAATGTGTCCAACCTGGTACTAGCAGGCTTTACCTAATAAAGTGGCACGCGATTGCTTATTTGTGCATATACACTGTCATGTGGCTGCGTATTAGCCTGATTGCAGATGTTAGAGAAACTGAAACCTGATAGGGGTATATTTTATTTGCTTCAAAGGATGATGAACATAAGCCACATCAGTCACCACTTTCATATATTTCAGCAAACATGGTGTGCATTACAATGGCAAACATTATACCTGATGAATATTTGCACGCTAGCCTTCAGCTCGCATCAGCTTTGTTCAATTTCCAAGCCACAAGCCTGACTGTAGAATTTGATTCTATTAGATCGTTTTAGAAAGCCTCCCTTTGCTCTTTTATTAGATTTCATGCAATTTTAGATTTTCCTGAATGGTGATAATTTTCCTGAAGAAAAAAGAAAAACTAAAAGTTTATGAATCCCAGCATCTGATCCTGCTCATAAAGTTAAATCAAATTAAAATGCAACGCTAAGAGGAAGCATAGTATGAATGCGGTATGAGAGAGATCAAGATGAACTTTAAATTTAATGCTTGCATGTCAGAGCTGTTTGCAGGGTCAGAAAGTTGTCTCTGTCAAAGCCCTGGAGGGTTTCATTGAGCCCCTGTTAATGTTGTTATGACCGCTGAGCTAATGCAGCATCCTGTCATGTTGTTGTCCCTTAGAAATTGTTGTGTGTGTGCTGAGTATCTCACTAAAGGGGAGCTGGGAAAGGAGGGGGGGTGTCATTATAGTACATTAAGAGGGGGATTATACTGACCATGCTGACATCAACATGTTAGCTAATTGACATAGGGGGATATACTTGCTGGCTACCAAATCCTCTTTGGGCTCAGACTGAATAAAAACACTTATGGGGCAAATGCATGTCTGTAAGTATTTACTTACAAACACAAGCGAGACTTAGGAGACTTTAAAGCTGTTAGCCCACGTGTGCACTGCAACACTGAAGTTTTCATTACATGGAACAACACAAATGTGCAGTGCAACTGGATTATATACTAAATGATCTTTAATCCGTCAAGTTTTTACTTTCAAGTACAAAGTTTATGTGATGTGGGAATATTGCAGGTTCAATGAATCCACAGACAGTCAGTGGGAGTCATGCATCCTGCACGTCCTTCCCAAGCAGCTCCCACGCATAAACCAAACACAATTTCCAGTAGTGAGAATGCGTCTGAAGCATGTGAAAATCCAGCTGATTGCCACATTTGAGAAAGGGCAACTGTAATAATGTGTGAAAACAGCTCAAAGCAACTTAAGACCTGTGAGTTCAAATAGATTCACTGGAAGTTGACCTCAAAGTGGGTGCAGAGAAATTATCTGTTACATTCTACAAAGACAATGTGGGTATCTATCCATTCATTAATTAACCACTTATCCAGGGTCATGAGGCCCTGAGCGATGCTAACCAGCGCTATTTTAGAATCACTAGTTAACCTAAAAAACACAACTTTGTAGTGTGGGAGGAATCCAAAGAACCCAAAACTCCAGCAAACAGGAAAGTAGATGTTCAAGGGGTTGAAACATCTCCCATTTGTGTACATATTTTAGTGTTTACTAAATGCTAAAAAGATGACAGATTGTTCTGTTCTATTCTATTTTAAAGCCTTCACTCATTTAACAATAATTTCCCCCAAAGCTTTATAAACCTTATAATCTCATTTTAGGCATTGGTTTTTATTTTAGATAAGTGAGTAACCTCAAAAAGGCACAGAGACAGAGGTACAGTATGGTACTATCATACTCCAAGAGCAGGAAGGACTCAAACACAGACACAGAATGCAGTTCAATGAATTTACAGTGATGTGAAAAAACTATTTACAGTGTATTTCAAAAAGGGAAAATGAAAACATCCACAGTCTCTATGTTTAGTATCCAAGCCAGTGGTCCAATAGATTTCACTCTGTCTTTAGACTCTGCAGTAAAAGAGACTTCCCTCTCCAATTCACATGCATAAATCCTCCTTAAGGAAAACAGGGCAGACTCCAGGACAGAGGTGAGCATCTACAGTGACTGGTTTAACAGACAAGTGCTGACTGAAGGAGTGTCCTCGGGATTGCACTGCACAAAGCAGAGATGAGAATGGGCAAAAGATACCAAGAGCCAATGAGTCTGTGATGTACTTCTCTATGCACAGTGAGGAGGGAGAAGGATCAAGACTCTTATGGAAAATGTTGGCTAGGTCATGATAGATGGATGGCATGGAGGACAGATGGGTGATCTGGTGAAGGACTGGCCCCATTGGCGAAGCTGATCATAGGCAGTCCTGATGGGAGGAGAGGCTCCATCCTGCAATGGTATTCTGGGTCCAGTCAATGTGTGGATTGTGTTTACTCAAGCTGCCCTAAAACAAGGGGTGTGTCAGGTGCACAGTAGTGCCAGCATAAAAATGATTTTAGAAGCATCTGAAGCACAGGTAAAAAAAATAAAAAAAATAAGCAGACACTGAGTTAAAAAACCTCCACATTTGTCCAACTCAACAAAGAAGACTTTAGGTGTAGGCAACAGCCTCTCCGGCGGCTCCAGAGATGGCAGGAGGAGCATGGGAATCGCGGGCTGAGGTAGGAGCCAAGGTGCTGCAGGAGATGCAGCATCAAGCAACATGAGGGAGTCAGCACACTAACGTTGTTCTTCACATATCTAACCACATTTGAAAAACATTATCTGACACGCAACTGAACCTTTACTAATTGGTGGTTCCTAAATAACATTTAGTAAGAGTTGGGAACTATTATGAACACTTCAGACTTGTTTAAAAGTCAAAGTTGCTAATGAGTGTTTACCATGCTTTGACGTGCATAAACCAATGATTCTTGGCATGTGCCCATAGGGAACTATACATACAGCATCACTGTACTCTCTGGATTTGCATATTTTAAAGCCTCGGTGAAGATCACGGCCTTGTAACAATATCAAATGTCAATTTCACTCTAAGTCTTATGGAAATACTTAACACTTTGTCTTTATTTCATTAGTGCTGAATTATCAGATGCACATATCAAGCAAAACACTCAAAATGTCTGGGGTTCATCCTGTGATGACAGGAAAAACAAATCCACAGAAGTCCCAAACCAGCTGGACTATCTCACCTCTGTGAAACCCGCCTTATCTGTGACCGTGGAGCGATGTTTCCAAATGGCCTCTCCAGCTGCAGCCTTCACCTGGGTGTAGCTCAATAAATAACTTGAACAATTTATTCTGCTTGGAGCAACAAGTTGACAGTCGATTTGTGGCTCACGCACTCAAAGCCAAGGCTAAGGTGCTGTATCTGTTCCAGTGTGACTCATTTAAATTCACAGATGATGTCAGGTCATAATAAAAAGTTTCCATGCTTCATTTTCACTTCTATCCTCTTTTTGTTGCATTTTATTTTTCTGTCCACTCTTTATTTCCTCTCTTAATTGCTTCTTCACTTGTCTTATGTCCTTGATTTCCCTTTCTTGCCTTATCTTCTGCTTTAGTTTCCTCCTCTGTGTATATTTCATTTCTTTTCCTTAGCTATTTATGCTGATCTTTATAATTGTACCTATCCTCATATGTAATTTCCTTCTCCCTCTTCTCCTAAGATCCTTTCCAGTCTTTTCATTTCCTCTCTTCTGTCCCCATTTCCTCCTTCCTCTCCTTTTTTCCTTTCCTTTTTCCACCCTTCTCACTCAGCCACCAAAGGCTCAGAGGAGCGTCATTGTGGAGCATCTCCAAGCTCAGGGCTCCAGACACAACACACCCAATGCTCTCTGCTGGGACAGAGAGAGCGAGTCAGATAAGGAGAATTAACATTGAACAACATTAATAAGCGCAGAACACATCACAGAGTTTCCTCGTGTATTCTCTAAGAGGAGCTGTGGTTGTTTCCAAGAGCTCTACTTGAAAAAAGATTTGACTAAAGTGACACATTTAAATCCCATGTCTGTAAATTACAGTAAATATAAATATTTTGTAGGAAGATTTTTTTAATGCAAGTAATTGAAGGCACTGAAGTCAGAAATGTTGGATTTCTTTTACATATAGTGGCTAAAAGTGTGTCTCATATAGGATAGACTATAAAGGCTAAAAAGATATATGAAGCCTTGTGATTTAGAAAGTTAAGGAAATGTTGAGGTGTATTTTTGGGAAACTGTCCCAACTGCTTAATTTACCTTAGTATTACTTTCAGGCTTTATTTTGTCAATTATTACTTGATTTAAAGTAAAACTCAGATTTTAAGATGTCCTCATTTGCTGAGCATTCAATTGTTTGAACTCTGGATATTTATCCAGCCTAAAATAACATTGTAGCTATTGCCAGTGTCAGTAACCATGCATGCACTGCGTGTAAGAGCTCACAGCCGCAGTGATGTCACCCCTTGGTTTGGCAAGTCCTGCTAAGTAGCTAGAGCTAAATTAGTTGATTAGCATGATCCTCTTGACTAATTATAATCACTTCCAAGACAAAGATGGTGCTTGCCAAAAAGCCGAGGGGTTTCAAAGTGATGGCAAACAAAGTAATGGACGACTTAATGTGGCTACATCCATCATTTCACTGCAATCTGTGATAAAGATGCACAAAGTTTGCAAAGAAAGTCATAAAAACTCTGCAAACTAACAAACTGGAATGTTTTTAATTGGTAAATTCATATGTAAATAAAAAGTTCAGACATTTAATTATATGTAGGAACTTCTTTTTCTGTGCTTATGATATGAAAATTAGAAAAATGCAAATGTAAAAATTCGTTTTGGGTAGTTTTGGATGCTGATCATTAACAGAAAAGTGTCTGACTTTGGATCTTTCCTGCATTTCTTCAGTGTTAACTTCTAATGAAATCAAATCTAATCAAAATAAAATTCAGATACATGCATCAGAAGAAAAAAAATAGGGCTGGAAGAAGCAGTTTGCTCATTAACCTCTTTAGTGCAGTCACACAGGCCTGCAGTATTGATTATATGCAGGTAAAGAGGAGCCTTGCTGAGAAAAAGAAGCTGCAAACAGCTGTTCAGTCCTTAAACTTAGCCAATCTGGTTGACTGCCAGTGGATCAGCTCCAGATTTTATCCTTCAAGGATGTCACAGAGCATCCTCTCATCTGCCTCATCTCAAGCTTGAGGACTGACTGAATCTTGTTCACAAGTATCGATTGAACTTAACTGTTTTCTTTCAAAATACCGAACATCTGTGGTGGATGCGAATCTGAGGCTCATCTTTCAGTCAAGTTTGGGTTGTAGAGAGGCTGCATTCCCTCGTGGGAGAAGCCAATACAGAAAAGGGCTTGTTTAAAGAGTACACGTGCAGAGAGCTTGGAGGGTTTTTGTTCATGAAAAAGAATCCTTGGGTCTTCTGAGCTTACTTCAAAGAAAATATTGCAGGAATGCACACACAGAAACAAAAACTTTAACTTCAATATCTCTAGTTTTTTAAAAAAATTCATTGCGGTGGGATATTAAAACACGTTGGTGCTGAAAATGCAGGATATTGTATGCACAAAGTGAAGTTTACTCTCAGCTAAAATTAGAGTGAGACTTTAAAAGCTGAAGATCTCTCTGCAGCTCGTTTCCAACACGCTCTGTGGTGCTCACATGCAAAGACTTTTTGACCTCATTTGTTTGTGGTTCGTGTTAAACACGAGTTGTTGCATGCACTTTGTGCTTTTAACCACATCTCGCAGGCTTCACCACCATGTTGCATATTTCCTGAAAGCAAAACTATGAGAGTGAGCATTTATTCTGTGATTTACATATCAGTATCCAGTCATATCCTGTTTCTTCACATGGCAGATGCAGCAGTTCGCACTTACTGATGATGCAACTGAAATGGTAATGTTTGTTTTGGACAACAAACTGGTCGTTGCTCCTGCTTCTTGTTGACATAAAAATTAAAACTGTACCACCGGTTTTATTCTTATAGTGTTTTTTTACAGCATGCGCTCAGTGCACGTTTGTTCCTGAGGCCAAAGAATGTGCTCTGTCACAAAGCTGTTGGAGAGATCTTATCATTGCCTTGTTGCTATTTTTGGCAAAGCATTTGACATTTTTCAGCCATGAAAATAATCTGGGCAATGTTTGCATGTGTGGTTTCTATTGGCTTTGTATATAATGTTCAATAGATCACTACATCCTGCTGAGCGTCAGGATGTAGAGCTCAGCGTTCATTATTTTATCTATAGACTAATGTGAAAATGGAAATCGGTGAATTTTTGAGCAGATGATGTGTGTGATTACTGTCTGTGTCATTTCCAATATGTGAAAAAACTTTGACATGAATTTTAATGTTTCATTTGTACCAAAGATGTTTTAGCAAGCTGGCTGTCCTTGTTTTTTATTCAGCTGACAAAAAAAAAAAAAAAAGTGACCGTCAGTGCCGAATGGCTGTGTTGGTCTTGATGTGTTATTTGGCTGCTGTTTGTCAGGTGAAAAACAGACACACACAATCTGTTTGTCAAAACAGTTTTGGCACAACTGAAAAACACTTCAAAAGATACAGACAACGTTTTGTCAAAGGTTCAGCAGACACGAGCACAAATTTATGCCCAGATGGTACCTCGTATACAAGGACGAGGGGAAAGAGAACCTTTTCATCTGGTTATTTGTGGAGCAGTGGCTGCTTATGGGCGTGAACTGATTCACTGACACAGATTTGATTTGAAATTTCAGGATGTTGACGGCTACACCTGCAGCACCTTCCCTACAAAAAAGCCACATGAATGTTGTTTAGATGTCTCTGTAGGAAGAAAAACGTTAGGATCAGAAAATTTTAGTGGAATCGAAAAAAAAATTAAGAAACAAAACTGCTTTTTTGGACATGTTTGCCTCGGTGGAAACAAAGTTTGAGCAACTTGAGCAAAACAAACCAATACAAGAACAAAAACTCTCTGTGGTCAGTGAACAACTCTTTTGACTTTTAATACAACACACATGTTTATATTCTCCTCTCTAGACTGTAACTTGAGACTGTTACTCACTTTTCATTCTTCCTCGGCCAACTCTAAATTGATTCAGAATGCAGCAGCTTTTGCTCCAACAAAAACTTACAGGTGCTCACTCATCATCCCTGTTTGTGGTTCCCTTCATTGGCTTCCTTGATTTTCAGGATTCATGTTAAATCCTTCTATTAATTACATTCAAAGATCTGGATACCTCCCCCTTCCAAATGTGCACAGATATTTTCACCACAGTTGATGTGTCCTTTTGATCTGGGCTGTTCCACACTTGCTTTAAATCGAGGTGCATCCAAGGTTTGAACCTGTGACGCCTAATCTTTGGAAAACCCTTTCTCACTTTTTCATGTGTGTTTCTGTGAATCTGTGGTTAATTTTTTTAACCTGCTAAAAACACATTTCTATATGTTTTTTCTTCCCTAAATATTCTCTCTGGACTTTTGCACTTGTACAAATCACTCACAAAGGAAAAAAAATGTTCTCTTTCAAGTCCAAACCTTTAATTGTAAAAATCAGAGAGAAGGCCCTGAAAGACATTGGACGTTGCATTCAATAAGAATTTTCACTTTCATGGAAAAGCTTCACACACAGTCCCTTATAAATAATTTCCTGTGTGCAAAATATGTGTGGCTGAACCCATGTGTTCACCAAGAAGCAAGCAGCCTTTGGTGTTTTCAATCAGCCTCTTACATGCGGCTCTTTGTTCCAAATCTTGCTGTGGCTTCCTTTTTGCTGTCACCCAGATGTTGCTTCCTGTTTTTCACTATGAAAGGCAGGTTTGTAATTTAAAACCATTTATCGCTGATTATAAAGCTGAACCAATCTCATCACATAAAAGATCTGAAAAGAACAAATGGGACCACATCTGATACAAAGCATGTGTTTGCTGTAACCGCCATGTCTGTCTGACATATTTGTCACTCTTCTGTTGTGGTGAGCCTTGAAGTGTTTGGATTTTTGGGGTGAAAGGTTCACCTAAAGTGTAAAAGTGAAATTGTTCAGTTGTATGCGTTGTTGTTTTTTCTTTGTGAAACTTTTAAATGATTGTCAAAGTAAAAATTGAGAATTTGCTGCTCCGCTGTGTTATTTTGAACTTGAGGTGGTTGTGTTCAAGTCATGCTTCCATGCGGAGAGCAATGCTGCTTCTGAGGATTTCTGCAACAATGAATTTCTCTGAATGGAGCTTAAAGCTAATTGGCCTCCTGACACAGCAGGAAAACAGTTGAATCTCCAAAGAAAACATTTCGTTTGGCTGCTTTGATGGTGCTCAATAAACATTCTGCACCACATTTCAGAAACACTCTCCTTCTATACTAACCTGCTTTAAATAAGTATAACACTGAACACTTACAAGACATCCTTTGCTGGTGTACAAAGGATGAACAGAAATAAGAAAAACAATAGAGTCACAGATTTTGATTGGAAGCTAACATATAACTATGAGGTGTTTTTGGCAATGAAAACCTGCAAGTTCCTTGTACCTGACATCCTGAGATTTGTCACATCTTTCCTCATCAAGTCCAATGAAATCATGCAAAATTTTACCTTCATGCTACTGAAATTGTCTGAATTACAGGCCCTCAAAGTACATACAGTATGAATGGGTTAAGATATGCCTTTGTAAGTAGCCTTGTTTTGTCCAGCATTTGTAATCCCACATCATCATTTAAACACTGTTAAAAAGCCAAATTATTCTTTAATCTGATATCAAAATATAGGCAATCATCTAGACATAATTAAATCTGTGTAAAAGTATTTCTCACACTGGGAACAAAGAGGATCATCTGTATCTGTAATCTTGGTATCCAACACGTGACTTTTTTTGTTTTTGTTTTTTCTATCGGACCAGAAAATTGGTTATGTAGTTTCTTCAGGCTTTGTGAAGTCTGGAGAGATATCTTTGTTCAGCATCTGCTGATGGAAAGTATTATGCATTGTTATAGATGGCAGCCACATACTGACCAGTGTTAGGTTTAAGTACTGCTGCTGGTGCTCAATGGCGTGTCCAGCGGGGTGGCCTGGGGGGGCACAGGCCACCCCCCAAACCAGACTGGCCACCCCAGGTGCCACCCCAAAGGCAAAACAATACAATTCAATCAAATATCAAATGTCCGATTATGTTTTCACGGTGACGCTCAGATATCCGAGTGTAAGTGAATGCAGCATCGCTTCTGCGCTATGTGCATCACGTTAGCAAAGGTAGGAGAGCCAAGCGCGAAAGACGGCACTGCAGGAAACAATTTTTCGGTGAAAGAAAATGAGGACAGAATAAATGTCCCGGTAAGTAATATTAAGTTTGTTGAGTTTAGTAAACTTCGGTGAAATTAGAATACCAAGGAAAAAATAACACTTAAAGAATTATTGCAGCCGTCGAATATTTCTGACAGTATGCTACTGAGGGCAGCTAACATAAGAGTTATGAGTTATAAGATATAATCTAAGTCGTAACATTGCTGTATGGAGCTGCAGATTTGGTTGCAGGTTAACATAGCTGGACTGGCCATCGGGCATACCGGGCATATGCCCGGTGACTTATTTTTTATTTATTTTTTGTAAGGGCATGAACAATGAGAGGTGGTGGATTGGCCAGATGCAGGTCGATGTGTAGAAATAACTCCGTTGTTTGGTGGTGGCTATGGCGGGGCTTCCACAGAGGCAACAGGTGGATGAGGGAAGGGGAGGCAGGAGGAGAGACCCGAAGCAGCCGCCAGTCCGAGTGTCAGGTGAACTGAACTTCAGGTAAGAAGTTATGACCTGCAGTCTATCTGGGTCAGATATAAACCAAGTTTAGGTGGAGTTTATTTTCATGTTGCTGACTTTTTACTGTCAGTTGCAATAACTCATACTGCGTTCTAGCCAGTTTGACGGAGTTTTTATACAGCTGGGTGGGTGCTATGATGTTACTGATAGTGAACTTTATTTTATTCATAAGGTTAGTAGAGTTGCCAACGGCTCCTTAAAAAAATGGAATGGTCCCTCATTCAGAGAAAATATTACGCGTTTCGTATTGAGCTGAGAAGAGACGCAGTTTGTCCCGGACTTTAGCTAGAATGGAAAAAAGACACGAAGCTGGAGTTATTCTGTGTTTACGCTGCACAGCTGCCTCTTCTCTCATTCTCTCCCCCTCTCTCTCCTGTTGCTACTTCAATCATGAAACTGATCAATGATCAGCTGATCGGCTTTTCTCTCTTGTTTGTTTATCGCCCACTTTGCGCCAGAAAGAGGAAACCAGCGGATGTCGCGCTAAACAACAGCAGCACGTTTAAGCTTGATCAGCTGTTGTTAGAATTTATTTAATATTAATTTCTAGTATCAGCTGATGTTTGCTGGAGCCACAGCTGTAAAGCTGCTGGTCATGATGTCTGTTTGGATATGTGGTGAGAGGGAAACATGAAGATGAAACCAGGAGATGTCCTTACTGAATCATCAGAGCTGAACAGGTGATGGAGAAACAGGTTTACCTTTTAGGTGACATGAATGAGTTGAAGTTATGAACTGTTTCTGAGAGATAAATAACACCAGGATCCTTTTTTATGTAGCTGACAGCTGGTAACTGTGCAGGGGTGGGTCTAGCAAAGTTTTGCCAGGGGGCCAGGTAGGGCATTAACAGGGAAAGGTGGGCACAAAGAAATACTTTTCTTTCTTATTCTCATTTAAAATATCTAGCTTTTATTAAATAATTATCTAAATCTTACAACCAAAGTTTTTATCTGACGTAAAATGTATAGAAATCATACATATACCAACAAGACTGTGTACATCACTGTCACAACAGCATTTGTTTTCAGTCAAAGGCTTTATGGTTTTAATACCTGGTGGGCCGGTCTGTAGTCAAAATGCCCAATTTTTTTGTCCCAGTCCAGCCCTGCAGGTTAATACTGGCAGTGTCACCATGCCAGCTGACTGGATTTCATCGTCAGCCAGTGTTGTTCTTTATCAATATTACCAAAGTTTACCATAAGGCAGCATAGAAAGTATTTACTTGCTTTCAGGTTTTATTCAAATGTTAGTCTTTTCAGTTGTTTCCCCACTTTTTTCCTGTTTCACAATCAAACACCAGTTTGTGAGAAGATTATCTTCTTTTTTTAACAGGCAGATAAAGTTTTGCATTGGCTAATTTGTCAGTTGTTTGTTACAAATGTTCGTATTTTAATTTTCAAAAATGTTTTTGCCCAAAACATATGTGTACTATATGTCAGTAAAAATACTATGCAAATATTGATGTCCTTGAATGCTGAGTAAACACTGACAAAGCACTGATTGTATCTCTTGTACTTTATCAACGCAGTATCTAAAAACTTTGCACCGTAGTGGTTAAAATCTCATTCTAATAAGAGTTAAAAGTGCATTTGGTTATTAGGTTTATTGAATTATGGTTAAGGGTTGGTAGAATTTTTTTTTTTAAACATTATCTGCCAATTAAATCTGCCACCCTTCTCCAAATCGGTGCCCCTACCTGGCCCCCCCAACAAAAATTTTCTAGACACGCCACTGCTGGTGCTGTCACGGTAAATGCAGATATACATCATATTTGTTTTTGTTAGACACCCTGCTGATTTCCGGCTGAACATGTTCAGAAGAGCTTCTCCAAAGGTCTGCGTTTTAGACGTCCTACACTGGGGCTGTAATGTAGCTGTTATGGAAACTTAACTAAAATGACAGGTTTAAAACAAAAGAGCAATAGTATGGATGTACACTCTGGCAAATTTAAGTGCAACAGCTTCTGTATTAGGGTGTTATGTAATGTAGAAAATTAATTAAACGATTATTTCTCTCAACCTTTGGAAGATTTCATCGGCAAAGGAAACACAGGAAAACACAGCACCAACAAAGAGCCAACAATGAGCTAGGAACAACTAACTTTTATTAGTTCAACTCAGGACAAGTTGATGAGGAACAGGTGAGTTGATTGTGCTGATATATGGAGCACAAGGTGGGTCCCAACATGAGCCCGGCCCTGAAACACAAGGCAAGGTGAGAGGAAAGGAGCAGCCAGGGAGAGAGAGAAATACAGGAACTGGCGGATCGGCACAGGAGGTCAGAGTGACCATGACAACAGCACACAATAAATAAATAAAGCACAAAGGAAATAATTAAACTTTTATGAAATGTTTTCTGGTTTAACAGTTGTATGTGTGCCAGAGTGTAAATTGCCTTTTCTGCTCTGTAATATTTCTGAAACATAACAAAATTAGACAGGAAAGAAAAAAAAAAAACACACAATGTGGGTTTAAGTTGACTTTTCAACTAGCTTTTTAATTACGGACTAAAGCATTTATTTTATGCCCCCAGGTGGCAGGACAGTGTCAAAAAACTGATCCTTCATGCTAAAAGCACAAGATTTGAAATGTCAGAGTAAAAAAGTAAAACCCCCTGTGGTGCAGTAATGGGCAACATTACTCGGTAAGTGGAAGATTTGTTTTAGTGATCTTTAAATAGTCACTTTGCATATTGTTGATGTTCAATAACTTATTTTTCTCTTCAACATAAAACTCTTGGGATTCAGATTTGGAAAAAGCAAAAACAAAGAAGGCAAAAACATTTTCTGGTAAAAATTTTTTTTAGAGATTTTTAAGTTAATAATTTAACATTCAAATATCAGTGTACTGTCCCTTTTAAACTAAGATATTCTCATACATGCCGGCATTTTATAGCTGCGTTTGTTCTCATATTCTAAATTTTAATAAATGTATTTATGGTTCCTGACTGCAGATTTTTATTGTTATCAGCTGTTGGTAACTGAGAGGGGGGAGTCAGGCACAAACCTCCCCATCTGGATTCACCAGTGCAGCGCAGTGTTACAGCAACCATGCTTTTATTCTGTTATAATTAGCTTACTTTTTAATGCAGTCAGGTTCTGAATGGAGCATGTGGCATCACAAGTGCTTAACCTAAATGTTATCAAGCGTTAATGGTAGCATAATTTTCATCCTAACCATCTGCAAACGCCCTGTGTCGAAAGATCGCATAATTACACTTTTTTTTCCCTTTTAAACTGAAGAGTGTGCATAAAGATGGTACTTAAAAAAATCCAAACAGGGCAAAGGTCAAGCACATGCTGAGGAGTCTTTTTTATAAACTATTAATAATGGGAAACAGATGAATAGAGGGGGAAACAAACAGGTGAGGACAATGAGTCCAGATAACATTATTCAGGATATAATAAGATGCAAAATATTATCAGCTCACACAGGAGCAGGAAGAAGATCATAATACAGCCTCTAAATTACTGAAGTCAGTTGTTCTTGTTTAAACATACTTTGTATATCCTCTCCTTTAAAACTGCCAATTATACTTCCTTTTTCTACTTTTTAAGTGTCATTAAGAACCAGCAAGAGTTTTGCCAGTGTATGAAAAACCTTAATTTGCCCCCATGGGGCCTAAGGATTGGGGACTTTTAGCTCATTAGCTTAATGTTGCCATTATAAAAATACAACTAAAGAAAAATTGTAAAGAAGTTTTTAAAATAGAATACAGAACTAGAAAACTGAAATGATTTAAAATTATTTTGTCATCTAAACCTGAACTGGATTACATGCTGTATGTGGACAGTATTAACTGTGATTGGTTCTCTCTCACTGGTATAAGCTGTAACCACTCAGTCACACTGGAGTTAAAGTTTGGTGCCAACCTCCTTTTGACTAGAAAAAAAAAGTCGGTGGTTGCCCGGTGATTGGATTGAATTTCTTTTGGTGACAGATAGCAGGTTAGTATAGTGACCAACCGGTTGCCTAGAGGTTTACCAAGCAACACCTTCAACTTCTGGGTGAACACTTTTGATCGCCTCCCACCCGCATAGCTAATTGGTATGGGCCAGATCTGGCCCACAAAATGTGCTTACACACGGCCCACATACCGCAAAGAATGGTGGAGATTCGGTGGCCCAGATAAGGTTTGCCAGAGGTGGCCCACACATGGGCCAGCACATAGCCAGTTGCAGACACACTGCTGGCCCTGTGTTGGCCCAGAACAGTTTCAGCTCTGGCCCCAGATGTCAGCCTAATGTGTACTTTAATCAAGCCATGTAATTACAACATGTGTCGGAACATAATAGTGCAGAAGTAACATGACGTAACTCTGTTCAAACAGTGAATGGACTGATTCTTTTATAGCACTTTGTATAGAGCACTTTCCAGAGTGCTCTATACAACATGCTACATTCACCCAATCACACACTTTCTCTAAACTGAGTGCTTCCTAATTTCATACACATTCACGCTCTTGGCATGTAGACTGGAGGAGCCAAGGATCGAACCACTAACCTTCCAATATCAATAGATGACCTGCTCTACTTCCTGAGCTACAGCCACCCAGTGGTAACGATGAGTAAACCCCCACTAGGTTTTAGATAAAGTGTAACCTGTCATCACAAACCTGTCAAACCTGCATTTGACACATTGGCTACCATAGCAGTAAAGTATTGCAACATGGTATGTGGATCTTCTAACTAAAATAGGAAAATAGGAACATAAATAGTGCCATCATTGCCAGACCTGGCCCACATCTGGTTGGCCGGGTCGCGGGGGCAGCAGCCTAAGCAGAGAAGCCCAAACCTCCCTCTCCCCAGCCACCTCCTCCAGTTTATCCGGGGGAACACCAAGGCTTTCCCAGGCCAGCCGAGAGATATAATCTCTCCAGCATGTCCTGGGTCTGGTCCTCCTCCCGGTGGGACATGCCCGGAACACCTCACCCAGGAGGCGCTCAGGAGGCATCCTTGTCAGATGCCCGAACCACCTCAGCTGGCTCCTTTCGATGTGGAGGAGCAGCGGCTCAACTCTGAGCCCCTCCCGGATGGCCGAACTTCTCACCCTATCTCTAAGGGAGAGGCCAGCCACCCTTCGGAGGAAGCTCATTTCCGCTGCTTGTATCTGCGATCTTGTTCTTTCAGTCACTACCCAAAGCTCGTGGCCATAGGTGAGGGTAGGGACGTAGATCGACCAGTAAATTGAGATATTGGTGAAGAGGAGAGCTGAGTGTAAAAGCGAAGCTCACTTCTATATATTAAATCTTAATTTTCGAACTCTGGTAAATGTGGGTATAAAAAACAATCAGCCAGATTTACAAAGTGTGACAAAATATCACATGAGGTGGAATCCCAAATAGCACAAAGAAATGCTTTTTCGGCATTAAATATTAACACAATTAGCAGTAAAGTGTGTGTTGCAAACACTGGTAAATCAGTTAATGCGTCTGATTTAAATATTCACCTCCTGATCTTTTGCATCTTAAGAAATTCCATAAATGCATATACTGCAAGGTCAGTGGCAAAAGTCTCAGCGTTCCCACATTATGTGGTTCCTGAATAAGTTGCAAGTCGGAAATGTGTTTACGCAATGTGTTGGTAAATCTAATCCAAGTCATGGGTTGCATTATGAATTATTATCAACTTTCTATTTTATTGTGAGGTTTTTTCCCCGCGAAGTGCGCTATCCTTTTTATCTCTCTTGCCATTATTTTGGTCCTCCTACCTTATACTCACACTCACTGACAGGCCTCCAAAACCTGGCCTGTGATGTGTTTCTACAAGAATATATTCATATATATATATATTATTAGTGTGTGTGTGTCTGCAAGTATTTCACAATGCAGGCCGTCGTGCTTACTTTTAAATTGCTGCTTGTTTCTGTTATTTTTTCTGTTCTTCTTTTGTTGTGGGGGGTATGACAGGTCATATCTATTCTAGGATCTGGCACATATCCCCCACTAACATGCACTGACAGCAATGTCAACACAACACTTGCATGTGCACAGTTGGTAAAAAAAAAAAAAATGCCATGACTGCGTTTGTATCTAGCCTGCTTGCTTTTCTACATATTTATAGCAAGGAACAAAATTTATTTCACAGTTTTTACTGAAGTCATGCCTTTTATAAAATCCAGATCCACATTGGCAAAAGCACAGTCCCAGACAACACGTGCATGTAAACTCTTGCTTTCCAGATCTTTACATGAAGAGTACGAACACTTTCCTGATGCAGTAATTTATAACCAGTAATTCTGCTCTCGCCTGTGTCGAGTGACAGTGGGAGCGGCTGGCTGTGTTAACTGGTCCGGTGTCCCAGGCCACTTGAACACACCTGAGCTGAACATGTGAGAACTCTTTTTCTGCCAAAAATGTCTGTTTTACTCTCCAGAGGAGCCGCTTACATGCAGCTCACATGGCAGGTAATTAGTCTGAGACTCTGAGACTTCAGTACATGTGCGCTCACACACTTGCAGTCACCCTGCTGCTGAGGTTTTATTTAAAATGCATCACGTCAGCAGGGTGGTTAGAAATCACAGGCACTTGAAGCCACAGAGACTAAGTGGAGAAATGGCTGATTTAAAAAATATTTTCCTGAAGGTCTGGTCACAAATCACAACGTTTCTTTTTAATGCGGCTTAATGCAGTTGTACTGCACAAGGTCCAAGTATCCTTCATCAGCAAGCTTCCAGCATCATCTTTAAGAGATACCAAAATAATGAGATAAAGTTTGGATTTACTGCATGTCTTTAAGTTTACAGAGATGTTAAATATACCTGGATGAATGTTTGTCCAAAACAAGAATGTGTCGATAAAAAGTGGCTAAAATGCAAAAAAATATAAATCAGTTATCAGACAAGATTTAAAATAAATAAATACGCGACACAAAAAGGCTGAAACTGTCAGACTGTGATAAATAAGATGAGTTCAACAACCACAATACTGCTTATAATAACAACAACTAGGGGTTACCTTGGGGTCTATGCATATTATATATAATATATCAGCTGTGCACTTGGATAGTTGGACAATCAGTGGGCTTGAATGCATTACAGACAACTCAGATATCACATTTCCACCCACACACTTCTAATATTTATAGAACAGCTCAAGTTTAGCAAACAGTAGAAATAGATTGCATCACTGTTTGCAGACTATAGAAACCAATGATTCATTAATACTTCTGCAGGTGCAAATTCTCCTGACATTGGATCACCAGACAGGTTTCTTCAATAAGTTACAAATTAAATAAGTCAAGTTAAAGTAATCTCTATGAGTAAAAGCTCAGCTTCACACAGCTTTTTCCAATTCCTGACTCTGTAAAATGGGATTAACACAGTTATCTCAGCTAAAGCAGCGGTCCCCAACCCCCGGGCCTCGGACCGGTACCGGTCCATGAGTTGTTTGGTACCGGGCCGTGAGAGTTGAGGCTCAGGTGTGAAATGTGTGGTTTTCAGGGTTTTTATCGGTTTTCAGTGTTATTTTGTTATCGTTTTTATCATTAACTCTGTTTTCCTGGGTCTTTTCATGTGTGTTATGAATAAATCTTCTTTTTTTCGTTTCCGGTGCTAGTTTTATTTTGTTGTATTTATCCACGACACCTTAAAGGCCGGTCCGTGAAAATATTGTTGGGCATAAACCGGACTGTGGCACAAAAAAGGTTGGGGACCGCTGAGCTAAAGGACACCCAACTGCTATTTACACTTCTGCTTGTGAAGAACCAATCACAATACCTGACTGGCTTCACGAATATGTTATATAATATTATGGTGGCTGCTTATTGAAACTGCATTGGTTCGAGTCATTTCTTCCCTTGTGTTGCTCCCTTATGGGAAGGCGAGTGTGCGTTTGTTCAAACACTACATAAACAGTAAGGAAATAGCAGTAAACCAAAAAAAACAACCCACTGACTGGTTTGGATCCGATATAAATTTAACTTTCATAAACAGCTGTGCCAGTATATTATTTTTACACACACATAGTGATCATTTTTCACTGGAACAGAGGCGGCAACTCAAAACAGTGCATGTATTTCCATCCTCTGCGCAGCTTTGCAGTTATTCACGTAAAGTGATGGTGCACTGAGGGCCCAGTTTGGTGGCAAACCTGACTGTCAGAAGAAATATGCAACATAAAAGCAAAAAGCCTTAGCACCAAATTTATCTTAACCTTCTTGAATATTTAGAAAATCTGAATTTGATGGTTCTGGGGATGTTTTTTTCTACAGTTACTTCTCTCCTACTTTCTTAACCCACACAAAGACTGCACACATCAAGAGCACAGTGGCTTGATGTCCACGCTGGCAAATGGCAGCCAATTAGCCTGCAGTTTGGTTTGTTGCAGCTATACGCCTCATCAGCGCTTAATGAACACAGTTTGTTGTTCAGCAGCTTCTAAAGCGAGCTGAGAGTCATGGTGGGCACCAGAAGGAGACTGCAGTGACTCCAGCAGAGACCAACTGTTCACAGAGTGGGTTTTCTAACAGCTGTTTATCTCGGTTCCACAAAAAGATGTGTCTGAAATGTAAATCATGTTGATACAAATTAATTTAACATCACGTGACTCAGCGGTGCTCGGTTCCTGTTAACAGCTCGTAGATTACTCTGTGAAACTTCCTTTTACTCAGTAATGTTTCATATCAACGTTTGCATTGTGTTCATAATTTTCGTTTTCAAATCGCTATAAACACTCAGTCAGTTCAGTTCTTTAATCTAGTTCTTGCATCTCACTGAGGTAAGTTTTGCCCTCTTGGAAAACAACAGAAAGATATTAGCTGAAACGGTAGGTTAGCCTTTTTTTAAAAGTTGTTGAAGGTCAGAAAAAGAAAGGGTTAATTAGGTAGTGATGTATCATGAGACTACAAGGTGACAGGTGTCTCACCGAGAAGCTGAGGTTACATATAATTACATGCCAGCTAGCTTCCTGTTTAATCTATAGTAGCAGGACATCTGCCATATTCGTGCTGCCATCAATCAGCATTATAAACCTGTGATTCAAGTCAGGTGGCTCAGTGAAATAAGGATGTGTCCCCAGATTTGGAGGTCCAGAGTTTGAGTAGCGACTTGCACCGTAAGCCTTTGTTGATGTTCTTACTCTTCTCTCTGTTGAAAATATTTTGTGTTTTATTTAGTTCCTTTTGGCATGAACTAAATAAAACATTGGTCATGAAATAAAATTTGTCATGAAAAATTCTTGAACACAAACTTTCTGTTGCTGGAAAGTCTAAGAAAGTTAACTAGCTGCACATTCACATTAGACCATAATTTTAGAATATTGCTCTATAAATGCTCCAAAGGGCACCAACACCACAAATTCAGGTTAATAAGATGAATTAGGTCAATCAAGCACACAGCTAATAGCGGTTTTGCCAGCATTCAGCTGTCATACAGTGAATAGCAGCGATTTCTCTAATAATGCAATATAATCTAAATAATATATCATCTAAATGAACAATGTCTTGATGCATTCTCAATCATCCAGGTAAGTAAATCTCCAAAGGTTGATTCTGTTCATCTGGACAAAGCGTTTTCAGTGGGAGAAACGTTTCGTCACTCATCCAAGTGACTTATTCAGTCTCAGCTGACTGCAGGTCACTTGGATGAGTGACGAAACGTTTCTCCCACTGAAAACGCTTCGTCCAGAGGAACAGAATCAACCTTTGGAGATCTAAATGAACAAGCTAAAAAACCCCAACATCAGTCAATTCAATATATTTTTATTTATATAGCATGAAATCACAACAACACTTGGCTCAAGATGCTTGATATTGTAAAGTAAAGACCTTACAATAATACAAAGAAAACAGAGAGAGCCCTTACAATCACATGACCCTCTATTAGCAAGCATTTTGGTGACAGTGGGAAGAAAAAACAATCTTTTAAAAGGAAGAAACCTCGAGCAGAGCAAGTTTAGGTTACAGGAGGAAAAAGGGACAAAGACACACTGTGGAAGACAGCCAGAGATAATTAATTGCAGAGAGGTGTAAAAACAAAAAAAATATAATATGTTCAGTTTTAGGACGAGAGAACTAGTGCGCCAAGCTGTAGCTAAATACTTTGTTCATTTTTTTATTTGTTTGTTTGGTCCTGGTAGGTTGGGCATCTTAACACAGGAGTCTCTAGGGACTGCTTCACTTTTATTTCCAGCCTCAAATGGTGATCCAAGCCAACTGCTGTTGCTGGCAGTTCTTTGCAGCCTTTATTTTTCAGTCCTGGTGGTTGGCTCTTGATCTAGGTAAAATACATTCAGTACAATCAACTGTTTTATGATTGTTACTTTTCAAGAGGCATTCAATGGGCATCTTATATATATATTTCTCAAGACAGCGCAACAACTGTGAGAGAAAGCCTGGCGTTGGGCCTGCACTTTTCCTACACCAGCTGTTTAGCTAAGGGAGTCGAGCAGCAGCAGCAGCTGATGGTCTCTGACAGACTCTAGGCTGGTTCAGGTGTTCAGGTGACTCAAAACCCAAAACAGAATCCAGGCAGTAAAAAAGGACAAATTTTTAAGGTGTAAAAATAGGCTTTGGTTTTAAATCATAAGAGCTCCTATTGATTAAAACTGATGCCTGAAACACGCCTTTATTATGGCTGACCAATGGATGAAGAGCAGCCTATTTATTTTTTGGGCACTTCTAATGTGCCCAAAAGTAATAAGGACCTTTCAGAAGGCTAAAGAACCCTTTTAGTTTATTTTCCAGATCTTTTCAGTGCATAAAATGTGTTTAGCAGTGCCTTGTATTTTTCTCCATTCAGCAGGTGCTTTAGTTCATCACAAAAGGTCAATTTATTTTAAAAGATGAGTCAACAGCTGACATATGGGTATAAGAACAGATGGGAAAACTGGCAGAGGGCACCCAGGAATCCAAAACAGTTCTAACACTGAATTTAATTTCTGCTCACAATAAAATAAAAAGATAAGAGTGAAAAATGAAACTTAGTTGAGAAACATCTGTTATCTGCTGCCAGCTCCAACAGCTTCTTCTGCTTAAGATGATATTTTACCCAAAGTCTGTCCTGAGCACATGGAGAATTAAGCACGAAGTTGGAATTAATAAGTATTTAAAGTGGAACTCTTGTATAAATAGCATGCCACTTTAGACACACTGTCAGCTTAATGTATTTCAAGCTCTTTTGTGTCATTGCACAGCGTTAAACAACATATGTAATGACTTACCACTTTGTTTGTTGACCATTTTAAGATACCAGGCTGGTAAATGTGAAAATGTGATGGTATGAATGTAGTAATTTCTGTTGTCCTTGCAAGCCTTGGCATTTATTTAAAAATCTGTTTCAGCACTTTGTTCAATCAGTAAGCAGAGGAGTAAGATTTGTGTTTTCTTATCAAATGACAAAAAAAGGAAAGAAATGCTGTAGAGTAAAACTGCCAAATCAATATTTGTAAATAAGCACAATAAAGAAAGGCTGTGTTTGCACAGCAGAACAAAGACATTTAAATTCAATTAACATAGCAATATGGATTTATTTCTAAACACTGTTACTGTAATCGACTGGAGTCTCTTTTCAGCAATCCAACATACACAATCTTTGGAAACCTGGAGCCACCGATAAAAAGACCAGGGATAAAATTCTAAGAAGTGCTGAACTCTATGTTTTTATTTGTTTTAAACAAACTCTATATTTCTTTTAAAAACACTATCATTCATGGCTTTGCTTTAAAGCGTGATATGGGGTGGCAGAGTGGAAGCATTAAAAATTTGAACTGTAGAAAGTAAAGGCAATAATTCTCATTAGAATATAGAATCAGATTTGGCACCTAAAAAATAAATGTTTGAATGAACATAAAAAAATATGGAAAAGAATTCCACTTGATTCAATTGCTCTATTTTAGCGTAATGTAGTTCTGTTATTCCAACTTAATGTACTTGAGTTGGAGCAACTTGACTAACTAACGATGAATCAACTTATTTACTGCAGTTTAGTTCAACTTAATTTAATTCAACCCATGCAAATTACTTTAGTCCAACAAAATGAATTAATGCTTATGCTAATAGAAAGTCTTTCATTAGTGTGGAAATCCTTTCCAAGATTAATTTCTGTTCATTTAAAAAGTTATTTTTTGAGTGTAAGTCTGGCTGCTGTAGAGTCTAGTTAACATAAAAGTTGTGATGTGCATCTTTTATTATTCCAAATTAGTGGATTTATAATAAACTTCACATAACTGTCACTCCAGCCATCCTTTCATGAACATACAACTCATTTCAATTTCAGGGTTGCTATAGCCTACGCAGCTGTCATGGGGCAGGGGAAGCACTGGACAGGTCACCGGTCTATTGCAAGGCTAACAGACAACCATTCCCACTTATGGGGAGTTTAGAATCACCATTTAACCCCACTAACTGCATGTCTTCGGACTGTGGAAGGAAGCCAGAGTACTCAGAAAGAACCAACACAAACATAACCTGCAAACTACACACAGAAAGTTGAGTTGGTGGATTTGAACTCCGGATCTTCTTGCTCTGAGGCAACAGTGCAAATCACCACCGAGCTGTCATGCTTAAAAAAAAAAAGTAGGAAAGCCATGATTACAAACCTTGATAGTAAATTTTCTCCACATTTTTGTCCTTGACGGGTTAATAAATAACATACATGTGGTGTGTCTATGCTTTCCTGCCTCTTATAGCCCAGTGATTGTCCTGTGGTTTGAAGTCTTGTGTAATCTTGTGACTCTTGCTAGATTGCTTCACATTACCTCAACAAAAATAAATTTAACGTGAAGTGTTAACTTGTTGAATTTCATGCAGATCGCATATGATTTAATTACATTCACCACAGGAACATAAAATTATTCTGTTCCAATTACAAGTTAACATCCAATTTCACCTTTTTCGAGTGTAATTTATTATCGTACTCCAGAACTAATTCTTGAGCCAAAGTAAAATAAAAATAAAGACTTATTCTCCAAAAATAAATTTGTCATTCTGCACTGGGAATACTTGCTTCCCTGTAACTTGCCTGGTCAAACAGTACAAGCCCTCAGGCTATGTGTTACTCTGCACAAACTTTTTATGCCAAAGGTTTCCAAATTTCAACCACTTCTAATTTGCTAAAGTTAACCATCTAGTTTCTCACCCAATTCAAATATAAGTCATCAGAGTTTTTTGGCTGCTTAGCTTTTAGAAGAAAGTTTCACATCCAGCATCAGTAGATTTCCACTTGAATATTTAAGAAATTCTGAGGCGATTTAAAAGCTGGTTATTGGATGCTAATGCAGTCTTCCCTCTATAGTTCTACAGTTATGGGGAAAAGTAGTAGCCAGGTAATGCTATTCAAATGTACCTGATTAATTGGTAGTCAGCGAGTACAAACACCTGTAAAAGCAGAAGTTTCCTATCTGGAACATTTAAATGAGGGTTAACAAAATGCCACATTCTTCCCAGGAGTGGATGTCCCACCAAATTTAAGGCAGACCAATTTTAAGTCAGACCATGCAATACGGAAATAAAGAATATTCAGAAAATGTTTTGCACTTGACCCAAAGTCATTGAGTCAATCATCAACACATGTATAAAAAGTTAAGTGAAACATGAATTCATCTAAATTTTAGCTGTAATTGGGTGATGCATTAGGACAATTATCCCAAGTGCAGTAGCAGCAAATCTACAACAGAAAGGCTGAAGAAGGAACCAATCAAGGCAGAGCAGCGGTCTTTAAAAAAAAAGAAAATCCAGGCTTCAGCCTCATTGAAACTCAATTGAAATACTGTGACATGAGCTGCGCATAAACAAATGAACTGCAGCTAACTTGTAAATTGGGCTCCACAGCAACGGGAGAAAAGTCAGAAAGTGAATAGCTACTGAATCATGGGATGTACTAATGTTTACACATGACTTTAGCAATCCTGTACAAACCTCTTTTTCTGCATGATGTGGTGTCTATTAGCAAGTTGATGACTTACTGCAAAGTTTCATATTTGACTCTGATGCCTCGAAAGTACTGTATTACATCATGTAGCAGAGGGGTTAATTCAGTAAAGCCCGGAATTCGCTGTTGTTTTGTTTTTTTCATTATTTAAATAAATAAATAACTAAAAATAATTTTTTACATTTTGAAATAGTTTATTACAAAACCTGTCAAGCACCACAAGTAGTCCATAGTGGAAGCCAAAAAACACCCCTACAAAACATAAAGATCTACTATTCCTCAAGCTCAGACAAAGACAAAAGGGCGTACTATGTCCAACAGTTCCTTGAACTGTGAAATATTTCTGAGGCTTCCTTTGTTTATCCTGGTTTGTTGATCCGCCTGCTGAACACTAAAGTATGCAGTCAAAAACAACACAAGGAATGCAGTGAGAGCGACACGAAACTGCAAAGCTGACGACCAGAAAACCAAAACCAAGAAATGAATGGGTTTAAAAAGAGGCTTTGATCTTATTTTGCTATGCTTTAATTGAGGGAAAAGTTATTGTAGTTCTGGCTGCGATTAAATTCTCACAAACAAGACATTCTAGAGATCTTAAGAGTTGAACTTTTAAGATAGAAAATGTGTAATTTGTTACACACTTTCCATCACTGATGATTTTTTTCCCTATTTTTTACACCTCACCACTGTTTTGTTTCCCAAATTTTACAAAAGTTGCCATAAATTTCACTGAAAGGCTCCAAACGCCGTGAGAGCAGATGAGCCAAAATCTGCCAAACAGTTTTTCATAGTTTCACCATTTGGCAGATCTTTCTCTCCTGCCTTCCTGTCTGTGTTGGGTTATGTAGCTGGCAGGGGTGGGATGGGGAGCAGAGACGCAGAGTCAGAGTGCATAGCTTTGTTGTTGGAGGGGCAGCTTCCTGTCCTGCATTATTAATACCTGATGTTCACAGTTGACCTGCCCCTTACATACTTCGTTCACCGAGCTGTGAATTCAAGCGTGCGTGTGTGTGTTTGGGTGTGTGTGTTGCAGAGTGAAAATAGATTAGTGCTACAAGCTCCGGGACTGACACATTATAACCATTAATTGCATAAAGCCTCGCTTCTCAGAGGCAAATTGCTCATAAACTCCTTAATCCTCATCAGTGTCTCATTGGCTGAGTGTTTGAGGTGGTACAGCGCTAATAGCAGTTAGTTCTGTAAGACAATATTTGCTATTTCTTCTTGATAATCTGCCTCAGTTCAGCTAAAACTGGCAGTTCATTACTTCCTTAAATGAGAACGGTTTTATCCAAATACTCAGCCTTTGGAAATTGGAATGTAATATAGATAATTTGACCTGAAAAGAAACAGACGGAGCAGAGTGGGGCGTCACAAAGCCCTGTGAGAAAACTTTGCTGACAACCATATAATGAGTCTCTGTGAGTATCTCCCACTATTTTATTGTGTCTTTATCTCCTCGCTCTAAACTAGTAGGGTGAAAAGAAGGAGTAAAAAAAATAAATAAGGGGCTGCAGGTTTGGTGCAAATTACCCATGCTTATTTATTCAGAGATGTCGCCTCATAGAGCAACAAACCCCCTGGGTCTTCTCACAGGCCGGAGTGAGTGCCAAATCACTTTGCTGCTTGGTAGGAGAGGAAAAAAAGATGGAATAGAAAGGGGAAAATTGGAAAGAAAAGGTAGCATTTTCCGAGAAGTTGTAAAAAGAAGACATTTGTGGCGACAGATAAGTGGAGGGAGATTACAGGTTGGGGTCGGCGGGGAGGTCGAGCGACAACAAGGGACTGGAAAGAAACGAAGAAGTGAGCACAAAGGGAAGACATAAAAGACGGGGAAATAGTGTAGAAGAAAACGATCAGAGCGGTAGTTAAATCAAGCCTTGGAGGGAGGGAAATATGAGGAGAGACTGGGGAGAGGGTGGGGGTGATGGAACTAACAAGGGAGGAGGCAAAGCGGGAGGAGGGCTGGTTGAGTGTCTCCCATGGGTCTCGGAGGGAGAGGAAGATGGCTCGGCAAGTGCGCGCCCGCAGAGAAGCTCAACAGGGGGTCAGCTTTTTGTTTAGTGGAGAAAAAGAAAACCCTCTTCAACACCCTCGACAGTAACGTGGTGATAAGAGACGCCCATACGCTCCACATTTCAGCTGGTGAAGCAGCTTTGTTCCGAGAGGCTCCTTCTAATTCAGTCATCTCCCACCCCCACATGCTGCCAACCTATTGTACACACATTGACACACACGTAAATACACAGCCCGTAAGTACTGGTGACATGCTTCCCATTGTTTTGGATCTGTACCCCAAGACGTCTGATTTGAAACCTTATACCTGAGTTTGAAAAGTTTCACAATCAAAGAAAGGATTTGTTGCCCGGACACTGAACTGTGTGCTGTTGGACTCAGGCCGTATTATTTACCCAGGGAATTCTCTCACGTCATCTTGGTGGCTGTTTATGTACCCCCCTCTGCTAACCCCACAGCTGCATGTGACACTATCCACTCTGCCATAGCTCGGCTACAGACTCAGCACCCGAGTGCCTTTATTGTGATCTCGGGTGACTTCAACCATGTATCACTGGACAATACACTACCAACATTCAAACAATATGTGGACTGTCCCACCAGGGGAGAGAAAACTTTAGACTTACTGTATGCTAACGTCAAGGATGCATACAGCTCCTCCTCCCTCCCCCCACTTGGTAGGTCAGATCATAACCTGATTCACCTCACCCCCCGCTATGTGCCAATTGTGAGGAGGGAACCTGTGACCACCAGGACTGTTAGGAGGTGGTCAGAGGAGGCAATAGCGGAACTACAGGGCTGTTTCGAGGTGACCGACTGGGAAACACTCTGTGAGCCTCACGCCGAGGACATCAATGGGCTTACTGAGTGTATCACAGGCTACATAACTTTCTGCACCGACTCCATTGTTCCAGCTCAGACTGTTCATTGTTACCCAAATAACAAGCCGTGGGTGACTAAGGACATCAAAGCCCTCCTCAACAATAAGAAGAGGGCTTTCAGAGGGGGCAACAAAGAGGAGGTGAGGAAGGTCCAGGTGTTACTAAAGGACAAGATCAGAGAGGCTAAGGACAATTACAGGAGGAAGCTGGAGTGGAAACTCCAGCAGAACAGCATGAGAGAGGTGTGGAGGGGCATGAAGACCATCACTGGATTCAGGCCAACCAACAGCAGGGGAGCTGAGGGAGGTGAGAATAGAGCCGACGAGTTGAATCTGTTTTTCAATAGATTCGACACCACAGTGTCTGCTCCCACCCCCACAACTTCACCTGCAGTCAGCCTGGAATCCAGAGCCACACCACTGTGCCAGCCTCTCTCTTCACATGTTGCCTCCTGTGAGATTCCTGACACCCCTCCCCCACCCATCACCTTCACTCAATACCAGGTTGAGATGCAAATGAGGAGACTTCACTCAGGCAAGTCTGCTGGACCAGACGGAGTGAGTCCCCTTGTCCTCAAGACCTGTGCCCCCCAGCTGTGTGGAGTCTTTCATAAACTGTTTATGCTGAGTCTGAGTCTGCAGAGGGTCCCGGTGATGTGGAAGACATCATGCCTCGTCCCTGTACCAAAGACGCCTCGTCCCAGTGGCCCCCAGGATTACAGGCCCGTGGCACTGACCTCCCACATCATGAAGACCCTGGAAAGGCTCATCCTGGACCAGCTGCGACCCATAGTAAGACCACATCTGGATCCCCTTCAGTTCGCTTATCAGCCTCGTCTCGGAACAGAGGACGCCATCATCTACCTGCTCAATCGTGTCTACACCCATCTGGACCAGCCGGCGAGCACTGTGAGGGTCATGTTTTTTGACTTTTCCAGTGCTTTCAACACCATCAGGCCGACCCTCCTGGGTGATAAGTTAGCAGCGATGCAGGTGGATGCTTCTCTGGTGTCCTGGATTGTTGATTACCTGACAGGAAGACCACAATATGTACGTCTCCCACAGTGTGTGTCTGACAAGGTGATCAGCAACACAGGGGCACCACAGGGGACTGTCCTCTCCCCCTTCCTCTTCACCCTCTACACCACAGACTTCAGCCACTGCACAGAGACATGCCATCTTCAGAAGTTTTCTGATGACTCTGCGGTGGTTGGATGCATCAGCAGGGATGATGAGACAGAGTACCGGGCTGTGGTCGACTCCTTTGTCACGTGGTGTGAGCAGAATCATCTGCAGCTCAACGTGGCAAAGACCAAGGAACTGATCGTGGACTTCAGGAAGACCAGGAAACACTTGACCCCTGTTTCAATCCAGGGGGTCAGTGTTGACATTGTGGAGGACTATAAATACCTTGGAGTACACATTGACAATAAACTGGACTGGGCTAAAAACACCACAGCACTTTACAGGAAGGGCCAGAGTCGTCTCTATTTTTTGAGGCGACTGAGGTCCTTCAACATCTGCCAGAAAATGCTGAGGATTTTCTATGAGTCTGTTGTGGCCAGTGCGATCCTCTATGCTGTTGCATGCTGGGGGAGCAGGCTGAGGGTCGCAGATGCCAACAGACTTAATAAACTGATCCGTAAGGCCAGCAATGTTGTGGGGATGGAGCTGGACTCCCTCAAGGTGGTGTCGGAGAGGCGGATGCTGTCCAAGATAAAGACAATGTTGGATAACACCTCCCACCCACTCCATGGCATGTTGGTCAGTCACAGGAGCTCGTTCAGTGAGAGACTGAGATTACCGAAAAGCACCACTGAACGACACAGGAAATCATTCCTGCCTGTGGCCATCTCCCTGTACAACGCATCCACTTAACACACTGTTTGCTGCTACAACTACACATGTTTCTTTTCCAAATATTTATTTATAAGTGACTTATGTATGTATGTATGTATATATATGTATATATTGTACTATTCTTAGTTAGCGTATTGTCTGTCTTGTCTTAATGTTGGTTTAAAATGGAGCACTGTAACAAAAAATAATTTCCCCCAGGGATCAATAAAGTATTCTGATTCTGATTCTGATTCTGATTAAAGGGAAAACATGAGAAGGTAACAGATTTGTTGAATAAATCATGATGTAGTTTGTGAAGCACGAGACTGAAATGGAAAATAAAGTCACGTGAGATGGCAGGTTGATGTGAAAGGACGGAGAAGACTGTAAACTTATCGACATGAATGCTGCGTTTCTGTTGCGCTCGAGGAGGAAAGTGTGAAAGAGGGACCACCAAAATGTATTCAGGTCGACCACACCCACATGCACACAAACAGGAAACCTCCTACTGCATTTGGTTTATCATTTAGGATTTTATGCAGATGTTCACTGTAGACAAACACCCTCTTCCATTTTTCAGGAGGGGGCAAAGCACCATTTTGCTTTTGTGCCCAGTGACTGTTGTCACCTGCAGTTAATCCCCCTTTTACCTGATACCATTCACCCCTCTAACACTCACTTCTTCTTCAAAGAGTCAGAAAATTTATACTCTCTAAAGATAAAGATTTATGCACAAAAACTGCACAAAAATGTTACAAATTTAAATATTTTTCATGGAGATTATTTTTAGTTTTAATTTCACTTTCTTCCTTTTACTCTTTTGCCTTTAACTCTCATTTTGCATACTGTGTATTTGCTTTAATGCACTTAGTGAATGTTCTATCGATAAATATCGATTTGCTTACTTTATCTTAAACAGAGGTTCTCAGTTCATTTAACATTGATTGGATGACAGTGAGGAATATGCACCTTTCTCTTGGCATGAGTCGAGGTAAAGCACGGAGTGGGAGCGGAGAAAGGAAATTTCCATCAAGTTTCCCGAAGAGTTTTTGAAATTTTCAAACTCAAACACACTATGAACAAATAACAAATAACATCAGTGGTTTAGAAACGCACGAGAAATGCATTTTTAAAACCGTCCTCTAGGTAAGTATTTGCTTTAAATTTGGAGCAAATGTTTCTAACTCTGCCAAAAGTATCTGCAAGAGCAACAAAACACATTTCTATATTTGCTTTGCTAAATAAGTCATAGAGTGACCTTGTTACACTGCAGAAAGAAAGAGACCTGACATTTGGGACAACTTTAGAGAAAAATCTTGGCTAAGATCAGGAAAAGATCACGGTATTGGTTAAATATTGAAAAGGAACATTCCGTATCTCTTACCTCGGTTCACACTGCGATGTTTAAAACATCTGTTTAAAAAGATTGCATTCTTCATAGATAAATCCGGAAATGGTACAGTTCTGTGCAAAGGTCTTGAGTCACCCTGAATTATTTCCCAATATTTTTTGTTGTCTTGGCTTTCTGAACGTCTTTCAAAGTGTTCTTTCAGACGTTGTCCAATTTTACACTCATTTTCTGCCCAGTTTTTGTACCTAACCATTTTCAGATGATTGGTGGGTTTTTTTTTTTTTGTTCGTTTGTTTGTTTGTTTGTTTTGGCCACTGACCTATGAATCCGTCAAGCATAAAAAAGGCAATCAACCAGTGTTGTGATTGTACATACCAGATGGCTTTGCAAAGAACCATTTTAAAAATGTATCTTTATAGGGACAATTTACATTTTTACCCCCATTTCTTTAGTTGAATCTATTAAAAAGTTAAATCATAACACATTACTGTGTTATGTTTGATATACATTTAAAATACGCCAACCTTTCACTGGGCTCTGTGAAAGGATGCCTGTCAAGAAGCCATTCTTCAGTAAGAAAAATGTGGAGAAAAGGTTAAAGTACACCGAATTAGACAAGAACCAGACTGAAAATCAGTGGTAACAGGTCTTATGGCAGGGGTGTTCAACTCCAGGCCGGTGTCATGGTTTTAGATGTGTCCTTGATCCAACACAAATGGCTAAATTACCTCCTCAATATATCTTGAAGTTCTCCAGAGGCCTGGTAATGAACTAATCATTTGATTCAGGTGTATTGACCCAGGGTGAGATGTAAACCTGCAGGACACCGGCCCTTGAGGCCTGGAGTTCGGCACCCCTGCTCTAAAATTTAAAATTTTGGTTCAAATCATTGTCATTATGTATAGATAAGGTCAAGTGTGAATGTCTACAGCCATCTGTAAGTTATGGTAGAGGCTCTGTCGTGTTTTGGGTTGGGTAGGAGATTTGTTAAAATTGATGCAATTATAAACACAGAAAAAAGTACCATTTGATTTCGATCCACCATGAAACACCATCTGGAAAGCATCTGATTGGCAACAGCTTCATTTTCAGTGTAACAATGATCTCAAACACACTGCTAGTAAAAGCATAGCTGGATACAAAAAAAATACAATGGGAAGCTATTAGTCATGGATTGGCCTCCACAGAGCTCAACATTATTGAAGCAGTCTTGGATCATTTTGACAGAGAATGGACAAAAGGCAGCCAACATCCAAACAAGAACTTCTAATGTTCTTCATGAAGACTGGAGAACTGTCCCTGAAGACTATTTAAAGACAATATAACACTAAGAAAGTTTGGGCTGTGTTGAAGAAAGGTGGTCACACCAACTATTGTTCGAAATGTACAAATTCTGTTTGCCTCATATACTGTATTTCCATGCATGTGTACACATGTTTTATTATATTGCCACACCTGTTTGCCAATTGGCAAAATTTAAAGAAATAACAGGGTCTCAAGATATTTGCACAATACTATATATTGTTATTTAGAATAAATACAAAAAGCTTCATATATCTCCATATTTCTCAGTGAACTAGCCTGTTGTACTGGTGACACTCTCCTTCATCATAAAAGATACACACATTTTTTTATTTAACCTTTTCCTCATTTTACACAGCAGTCACTGGAGAACCAAGTGCCCATAGATCCACTGCTGAAAACATTCCTTTAAAATGTATCATTTCTTCTTCTTTGAAAAGCTTTTGATAGAAAAGTACAGGGAATTATTTAGCCTGTTGGAAGAAAAGACAACTCCGTATTTGTGACCTATTTTTTAAATATTTATTGGAACCAAGGGGGTTGGGACTGAGCGCCATAAACACAGTTAGGAAGTCTTGAAGTATTGAATAATGGATTGGAAGACTGAAGAAAAACATATAGATAATCACAACACACTTAACCATTTAAAAGTTAAGAATTCTTTAGAATCTAAAGCAGATATTGTGGGATCACACAGTAACAGATCTGTCTGATATGAATGTTTCTTTGTTATGTTGATGTAAAAAAAAATGCAGTATGAACATTAATTGTGTTCCATTCCCAGTTCACATTCTGTTGTTTTGCTATAACTGCTTAGCTGCGGGCGTCTCTCGGCAATTTGCCAAGTGAGACAGGTATGTCAATCTGGACTCGTCACATATAGGAGACTGAAAAACACTCTCTGGTGTCACGATTAAAGCTGATGTGTGAGCGTCATTTTGATTTTATGAACTGGCGTATTTTAACTCAAGTGAAAATTATTTCCTTTGGGTGCTTAAATCAAATCAGTTGCTCATCTGGCTCTTGGTCTGTCACAATTAATTGTTTGATGTGCATGTAAAGTACGGAAAGGGGGATCACTTTTTTTGCACCTTCTTTATTAGTTTTTGCATGTAAATTTGCAAAACCTCTGCAGGTTGTGGCGTTAAAATGGAAAAGTGACCTTGACCTTGAGCACAGTTTGGGTGAAGACTTTTACTCAAAGCTGATCATTGCTTTAAAAGGAGTAGTGAATCTCATGAGCTCATCAGAACGTTGGTCAGATAAGCTAAAAACTGAACAAAAAAGCAAATCAACAAGTAAACAAAAAAAGAAACAAAGCAAAGAGACAAAGCTTTCAAAAGATGATCAAAAGGAAAAATGACACGGCAGGATATTTAATCAAAACTTCACTGCAGCAATTCAGCATGGTGTTCGATGGTTTGTTTGGCTCCCGAGTGCTTGCATGTATGCAGACAACATGCTCCTAATGAGACAACGAGTTGTGTCCACGGGGGTCTCCTAGATCAGGATCAGGCCATCACTGAGCTCCTGGACAGCCTGAGGTGCAACCTTGCAGCTGGACAAAAACATAATGTCCCAGATGTGTTCTATTGGATTTAAGTCAGGCAAGTGTGGGGGGCAGTCAATCCTCCAGGAACTCCTTGATTAATCTCACCACATGACTCTGGACATTGTCAAGCACAGGAGGAACTCAGGACCCACTGCACCAGTGTGAGGTCTCACAGTGGGTCCAAGGATTTCATCCTGATACCCAGTGGCAGTCAGCATCTGTATGTCCCTCCATAGATATGCATCACCAAACCATCACTAACCCACCAACAAACCGGTCGTGCTGAATGATGTTAAAGGCAGCACAACGTCCTTCATGGTTTCTGCAGACACTTTCATGTCTGTAACATGTTCTCAGGGTCAACTTGGTGGACCTGCCAATACTGGTATTATATGTTTAATGCCAGTCGGGCTCCGTAGTGCTGCAAAGTGAGCACAGGGCCAACTACAGGACACTGGGTCTTCAGGGTATTTTCATGAAGTCTGTTTCTAATTGCTTGGTCAGACACATTCACACCAGTGGCTTGCTGTAGGTCATTTTGTAGGGCTCTGGCAGTGCTCATCCTTTTCCTGCTTGCACAAAGAAGCAGATACCAGCACTGCTGATGGGTTGAAGACCTCCTGCAGCATTATCCGGCTCTCTTAAAGAAACTGCCCGTATCCTGGAATACTTTGACTCAAAAGTGTACCTCCATTTTTTTAGAACAGTGATTGAAGTTTTTGCCCATTTTTCTTCAAGTACACCTCTTTTTTGCTTTTCTATCTTTAACAGTGAAGTTGAACTAACAGCTCTAGCTGCCCTTATCAATAAGTTCATCATCTGTTTCTGATGAATTTCTGTCAGTAGCATCAGGATAGTCTAGTCTCCGGGAGAATCTCAGGTTGGTTCACTTATGCTGAAGAGTGTTTAACATGCACGGCTGCAGATTTGCCCCTCTTATATTGTCTTTTTTCAAAAACCTTGCATGTAATCACTCTGTGCTAAAACTTTGCTACATATTTGGTGTGAACAAAGAATTATTCCATCAGCACTCAATCAACCTCCTCATGTTGTCCGTGTCTCTCTCCTCAACAAAAGACTGGTGTTTCTCCTTGTCCAATAATGCAGCACCCTCAAGGCAGCAACACTGAAGGGCACCCTGTCCGTATCTCTGAGATGCCAGTATGATCTGAATGAACAGCAGTATTTGGCAGCCTGGGCTGAGAATGAATTTGTTGGCAATTGCTTATACCACATGGAGTAATTCATTAGGGCACAGAGTACTTTAAAATCTTGAAAAAGATTTAAAGTACTCTTTGTTTTTTAGCTTTCAGCATATTTGACTTTGTTTACATCCATATTTCGTGAACAGTAAGGCTCATGGCTGTTTGTATCTTTAGTGCACAAAACCGGTTACATTCCCAATAAGCAAATGTGAACGCCCTCAAATTAAATAGAAAAATCCACATCTTCACCTTGTGATCATTGTTTAATTCTAACCAAAATAAAAGTGTTGAAATGAGCCGACTCGGAAAACTCAGGCGATAGAGCTTTGTATTAATACTCAGCTACAAAAACACCCCCCTCTGTTCAACCTCCTGAGGAGCAGTTTAATGTGGATCTGCAGATTAGGAGGCTAGAACTAAATTCTGTAATCGCTGTGATGGGCTTAGGCAAAACTGAGTGGGGGTCTTCTCAAGGTTAAAGTGATGCCTGTCCCTTTCAATTACCTGTCAGTGTTCATTCAGACATTTTCTCTGTGTTATTGCAACATGTTCGTTCAGGTATTGATTTTTACAACATGTTTAAAGAAAATCTACTTTTCATGAAGTCCATTTTCTCTGTAATTGAGTTATTTTTTAAAGGAACAAAGCTGAACATTATCTTCTCCAAACAAAAGGATACAAAAACAAGTTATTTCCTTTTGATAGCAGCCAGACATATTTTAATACAATAATGGATTTTTGCACTTGTTTTATGGAAATAAGGTTTAAAAGGAATTATTTTTTGTATTAATATTTAACTGTTTGCAACTGTGTTATTGTTTAACGGCTGATTCTCTGACTCAACATCACAACATGAACCAAAAAACTTTGATTTGCTCTGTTAGTCGCTCTCCACAGTCGCTCTCCACAGCAACTAATAAGCAGCATGTCCCTGAAATGATTTGAAAAGCGAAAAGCTTCCTTTCTCTTTCCACCTACTGCTTCGCTATTCAATTAAATGTCTTTGCATATTCAAAGGCAGAAAATAGATGGCAAATGCTAAACCATTAAATATTTTCACTGATATGAAGTCAAACAAAATACAGAAGCTCACAAAGAGAAGCCAGTCAGAGATATTTGAGTTGTTTTGTTGCTTTTGTGCTGTTTCGTGTCTGCTCTGTAACTTATTTATGATTCGGGGGACTTGCAACGGCAAACTGAAGGGGGGGGGGGGGGGGATATGAGGAGGGAGGACAACAAAAGAGAAGGTTAAAAATCCAGAATCAAGCAGGAGGATCTGCTCCGGTCGAATGGGTGCTGAAAGGAGGGAGATGGAAGAGGAGGACTGGAAATGTTTTGCTCCATCATGAGCCCTTCAGCGTAATCAGATGAAAGAGCAGACCTGATGTGAAAGCAATAAAGAAAAGAAGAAAAGAGAAGCAAGAAAGAGAAGGAGAGGGGTGTTTCCCTAAAGGCGGAGATGTGCTTGTGTATGAACTAATCTCCCTCTCTCCCTCTATCTCTCTCTCTCTCACACACTCACAGACACACACTCCCTCCCTCTCTCTCTCACTCTCGCAGTCACTCAGTCAGTTGCAGCAACACACTCACCGAGATCGGCAGCACAAAGCAGAGTCGCTCTCTTACCAGCCTCCAGAAACACACACACCGACACACTTTGCCGCGGCACGCACACACAAGCTCAGACGCCTCCACGCACACCTTCTCAGTGACGGCCGCGGAGCTGAAGGAAAAAGGAAAGGAAGGAAAGAAGAAAACAACACCAGAGAAAGGAAGACAAGAAGTAAAAGAAGAAGAGAAAATATCCTGAGAGAAAAACAGGAACAAATTTAGATAAAACTTCACTCAGGTAAGACCACTTTTTTTTAATCTTTCCCTTTTTACGTAGAACTAGTTTTCATATTGAAACTGAAAAACCGACTCACATACACAGCACAGAAAATGTTGAGTGTAACATGCACATAGTGTGAATAAAAATACACACTGTGCACCTGACTCTGTACCAGCAGGCTCACGTGACCTCATGTCTCGTTTTTAAGTTTATGATCTTTTTATGAAAGACTTTTTTATTTGTTCTTTACCTGCGGGAAAGGGCGGTAAAACTGCAGAATTAAACTGCAGTGAACTTTTATGTTGTGCATTTATAGAAAAACAACTGCATAAATGATCTCAAGGGTATAATTTTGTGTGTTTGAAACATGTTTTCTGTACTAATTTAGAGTAAGAACAAACTTCAGAGGAAGTAAAAATCTAATAAAACAGTATCTCAAAGATCCTTTCCATAGAGTTTGACAGCAGTCGTGTGTCTCAGAGAAGAACGTCTCTTTATAACTTGCGCTTACTAAGGTTACAGATTAACACGGAAACTAGGCTCAAGTATCATAAGTGTGCCAGGACACAGTGTCATATCTTTAAGTTAAAGAAGTTAAAAGTTTGTGCAGTCCAGTTTTGAAGCCTCTAATTTTACTATGTCTTTTTTAAGACCATATTTAAATGTTTATCAGCTAACAGCAGCAAGCATGGTTACAGAGTTGTTCCCTAATTTGTGCAAAATGTGGTATATTTGAAATGATATATTTTTGAATTTCACTCACCAGTACCAGAATATATACTTCTAGGGCAGGCTGTTAGTACAAATAATCAAAGTTCAGACCAAATTATTTATCAGATAATTCCTTTAAAATGCTCCAGAAAGCCACCAACATCACAAACATGACCATGATGTCCATTGAGTTACCCAAACGGATGCCTAAGAAATAGTGGCATGTGTTGGTGTCTGTCAGTCAGGAGTAGCCATGCCTGTAATAACGAAAGGGAAAGGAATATTTCAGCTTTAATCGAATTTAAGTTGATGAGTCAAATAAATGAGGCCAAAATCACTTTTGCACCACCTGTAAACTGGCAATTTTCAGCACTATCATTAGCAAATGATAAATGTAAAAATCTCATCTTGAAGTCTTATATTGATGACTGTCTGCATCTTAATGTTTTTAACTTGAATATTTTGAGGGATTGGTGGATCAGACTGACAAAATGCTGGGTGATGCTCACTCAAATCCCTGAAAGCTAACAGCGACAATTATTTATCAACCACAAGATAGGCCCACCCCCAATTATACCCTGGTTTACCATTATTGGTTACTATCTTTTACAAATTGTATATTATGTTTAAATAGTGGAGTGAGCTGAAGGGTTGTTTTCTCATACACTTTTTTGTACTCAGATTTCTTTTTGTAGTTACAGTAGGTGCCCCCTTCTGGCCACCTGAAAGAATGCAGGTTTAATTAGCATTTAAGGAAGTGAAGGATTTGGTAAAGGCCGCGATAGCTTCATTTGTCAGCCCTTAAGCCACCTCCTGGCTTGTATGTAGTTAACAGCTTCTTCTCCTTATACTATTGTTATTTCACATCAAAGACAAAGGCTGAAGAAAAAAAAATGACTGCATATGAGCTTTTAATCTGTGGTGCTCTCCAACCAAACTGTAGCCAAATATAAGACAGTTTTAGCCACAGCTAACTCCTGTAGTACCGTGCTTAATGTAATGTGAAAACCTTTTTATTTATGGCGTATAAAATGAAACACTTGATTAGTAATAGCCACCTTTATTGACATGTGCAATATCCTTTGTCCTCCACTTAGTGGTGTTTTTCTGTGCTCAATTAACACATTTTATTTGCATGTCTGTAGCATACTGTGAACACATGACTGCCTAAAACAAGGGAGTCATTTTTGTTCAGGAGCATGCCACTCCCAAATAATTTGTTTAAGTGGTACCAGGAAAGATAGTTCCTGCTCTGGTACATCTGAACAGTCAAACAGTCTGTAAAAAGACAAACTGGAGTGAATCCAGGTCACAGAGTCTGTGAAAAGATTGAGTTAGTGTGTGTGTGTTGGTTTGTTGAGCTTCACTGTGTTTATAAGAAGATAAAACAAAAAAAGAGAAAAAAAGAAGGAACAAAGTGGGAAAATGAATGAATGAACCCATTGTCTAGTGTGTCCGTGTGTGTGTCTCTATGTGTGTGTGTGTGTGTGTGTGTGTGTGTGTGTGTGTGTGTGTGCGCTTAGTCAGGGGGTGTGTTTTGCACGTCACAAAACAAACTGAGCAATCGGTGACATGTGAGAGGTTAATGTTACACCAAAATGTGTCCCGTCTTGTAATCAAAGAAATCGCATTAAACGACTCGGTAACAATAACAATATTCGCAGAAACATTCACATTAGCAAAGGCTGCTCTGGTAACATTTGGTAACAGTGTTGAACACTGTAAACAAAGACTTCTGGACTTCATCTGTTCATAGTCAGAGTGATTTTATGCACTGGATTGTCTGAGCACCGAGTGAACTTTAGCCAACATTAAAGGTCAGACTAACAGAAACCTAGAAATCTGTGACAAATGATTCCAAAGTACAAATACACAAGTAGCGTAAGGATAAATATGGAACACACTTATCACTAAGATGTTAAACAGAACCCAAACTTCTGCTGCTGCTGATGTAGACGTAAAAAACAAAACAAACTATAGATCAACTTAACAGCATCATTTTATATTCTCAAAACAAATCTCCTGCATTGATGCACACACTGCAGACATCTCAATATCTTTTCCACCTGTTGACCCACCACCAAAATAAAAAGCTGCTTCATAATCTATAAATCTATAACTATTAAGTGTCTATACTGTTGTTCTATGAGTTTAGATGTGTTGTTCTTCTAACTTCTGTCCTCTTTAGTCAGCAACTTCAAGCCTGGCAAAATAACCACTAAGGATACCTTTGAGTAACATATCACTGTGTGGCAAATACATTAGAAGGTTACCTAGGCGACCAGCGCTTGGTATATCCGGTAGCACCAGCTATGAGCAATAAAGCAATGTGCAACAAGCGGATTACCTCCTGTGTAAACAAACAAGTGCACTAGCTGTTGCAGGGCCCAGAGAAGAAGCCACTGTTGTACTTTTACTGAAGGAGAGCCATATAATGTTTTTGTAGGAAGGGCTTTATTTCACACACAAAATGAGCAGCTTCTCTTTTTCCAAAACAGGCTAAATAAAACTGGCTAAATATATAAGCATTGTGCCTTCACAGCCATGGTACAACATGGTGCTGAAGAAGATTTTTAAAAATAGAAAAACCATGAAGCCTAATACACTAGCTTAGTTTACAGTTTATCCAAAATAATATATATAACATCCAAACATCAAAAAGTGCACATATCCCAGCATCGCATCAGTTTGTTGGCAGTTCAAAGTGAAATAATTATAATGACTGGTAAAGTATTCTTAATGTGTGTTCTGTGTTATAGTAGCAGCATTTCCAGCAGACTAAAAGAAACTTAGCAGCACATTAAATTCAGCTATAGCGATATTTAAGGTATGGCTTACCAACAAAAGTATTTCCCAGCAGAGAATGTATAATGAACTTCAAACATGCTGTAAATGAAAGAATCAGTGAAAACATGGCGCTGTCAGCCGATTTTAAAACAAAACCTCAAACATAACCTGCTCCCATTCAGGTTATATGTTTAGCATAAGTTAGCATGATCATTTAGCTCGGTAACACGAGTGCTACTTTCATGACACAGAAAAAACTCAGACTTTAAGCTTGACATAGCTCGCTAAGCCATTAATCATCCCCCGGATGTCTAAAACAAATAGAAACTGCTTTAATATTTAATATTTAAAACAAACCACTGATCCTGACCTGAGGGAATCACAGCCTCGCTCCTAAACAGTTACAAAGTAGCACTGTCATTTATTTGAAGTCTTCCATTTTTTTCTCAAACTAGTTGCTTGAAACCAATTTTGCCTACTGTTTGGTGCTTGGAGTGTTTCTGTTTGTCAGGGTTCCTGGGTCGGTGACCCAGTGTTTTCAGTTCACACTCACTGTTTATCTACTGCCTGTTCCACTTCCTGTTTTATTGTGTTAGCCTTGGTCTGTGTGTATTATGTTCAGTCCTCTTCCCATTATCATTAGTTTATTATGTTCAGCTGTGTACTCACCGGTCCCTCATTATCATCATTATCACCAGCCTGTGTATTTAAGCCCTCTGTTCTACCCATTCAGTGTCGGGTCATTGATGTAAGTCTGATGTCGTCTGTATGTTCAGTCAGTCTTTTGGTCATTCATTCATTCATTCATTCATTCATTCATTCATTCAGCCAGCCAGCCAGCCAGCCAGCCATTTCCTCCCTCTGTACTGTTTGCTCGCTCCTTCGGCAATAAACATCCACCTTCACCTACCTGCCTGTGAGTCCAGCGTTTGGGTCCTCCTTCTCTCATCCACGACACTACCGCTGACACTGTTTAAAACAGCTGCCTGCTGTGAATGATAACACTGTTTTGAGAACAGCAAGAATGAATCAAAACAGCAAAGTTTTGGGCCAGAAAGCAAAGGCAGTGAAGTAAAGTTGCTACAAAGCTCATCAGACCTGAAGGAGGCTATAGGTTCTCTGTGGGTTTGTCAATACAGCTGCATGGCTTAGAGAAGCTTTAACGTACATGACAAACGACAGCAATTAATGAATAAAAAAAACAACGTCAAGGACTACCACGTTAACTTTCTGCTGCTCAATGTGAACGTCATGCAACACTTTGACCAAACAAAACCACTGATTCTGTTCAGAACTGCTCAGGAAACAGTGCAATATCAACATGAAAGACACAGAATTCAAGACAGCTCCCCCGAAAAGGGACAGAAAATTTAAAAAGTAATAATAACAAATGACAAATTTAAAGCCCAAGTGATTTTACACACAGTGCTTCAGAGAGACCAAAACAAAACGGGATCACAAACTGCCGAAACAATTAAAAGCACAGATGGTAAAGAGGCAAATCAATTACAGAGTGATTAGAACATAAAACACTGTCCATAAAAATGCGGACGAGCAAAGCAGCAGCGATAAATTCTGCACCTTAAACTGATTTTATGGATTTTTAGGCTTTTTTAATTTTACTTCACACTGTTTTCTGTTTACCTCTGTGTAAACAGGGAACAGTTTGGAGGAAATTACACTGGTGTAATTTCCTCTAAAATCTGATTAAGATTATGTACTTAGGAAGCTTCACTGCTGGAGCTTCTCAGTTTGCTTAGACAAAATTTGGCGGAAAGCTGGCACCTCCCAACTGTGAAGAGAGGTAGAGTTTTCATAACTGTATTCTGTATTTGTGCTTTTATAAAACAAAGAGACAGACAGAAAGAAACAGCGAGGGGTAGCTAGGAGGGGAGGAGGGGTGAGAATTAGGGATGAATCAAGCAAAGTTTGATGGAAACATGGCGAGAATGTGTGAGCAGGAGCAATTTGTTTGAAAAGTAAAATGGATCTTTTAGAAAATTAGGATTTTTTGAGAGTGAGATAAGAGGTCGAGAGTAACACTGACAAAGACGTTGTGTGATATTAAAGGGTAGATTGCTCATGCTGGTGTGTTTGTGTGAGTGAGGGGGTCTCTGCCACCTTTGCTAGCAGAGTACATTATGGCTGTTTGGGCACATTAAGGGGCATTAACTGGAGGAGCAGCCCTGAATAATACATGGCTTTTATTTATGAGCAGAGTGCAAACGTCCTCTGAAGCACCCTAAACCAGGCTACACACATGCAGTCATGCTTCTGTCACTTCAGAGGACATTGCTTTGGCTTTCATTAATTTTCTAGAGACTTAACATGAAGCTAATCGTAACTGATACCAGGCAAGCCTTCTCTTTATCCAAAACCTAACCTTATCCTAACCAAGCCGTGATATTTAATTATTTTGTCACAGTGAGTCTCTCCCCACAATATAAAAATGGAGTTATGTACTGTCAGCATGAGTAATGTGCCTATATGGAAAAACAATTTGCAAAATTATGTGATTTTGAGTGCTTGAACAAAAAGGTGATACATCTGTGTGTGTGTGCGTGTACAAGTTTCGTGGCAACATTTGTGCAGGTCGACACAAAAAGGTGACATCAGACAATCAGTGCACTCCACTGAACAATCCTTAGGAGTAATAGGGAAGCCAATGAGCCCATTTATAGCTCACACACTCCCTCAGACACATTTACAAACTTACACACTCATAATCAAAACTTTTAAGTGACATTTTCATGATCGCCTCTTCTCAGAGTTTTATCTCTTCAAGTGAATTTCCTCCTCTCTTACATACTAATTCTATTCCGGAGACGAGATATGACTTGACAAATCTCAGATATGACTGCAGGGAACACAGTCATATGAGCTCAGCATGAGTGTGTTCATATCAAATTGGTGATCTATGGTTTATTGGGGGTGGATTGGATAATCTTTTTTTTTGTTGTTGACATAAATAAACCCATATTATCAAGGTCAAGCTTCATTAGTTGTAGGCAATTATCCACAATAACATATAACAAATAACCCATTTTCTGTAACTAGGTAATCCACTGCAATGAATTTTACATCATGTAGTTAGTGAAGAGAATAATGAACTAGAATAATCATGAACAGATGGACTTTGAAAAGCTTTTTCTTGGTAATAGGAGGTTTGTCATAAATTTCAGAACTCTACCCACTAAAAAAGAAAAGAAAAACATAACCAGGTTTAAAATTTCAATTTCAAGCCATCTTTGTGCACATCTGGACATCCTACAGAGAAACTGCTACTTTTAAATCTCCTTCTGGCCACTTGCATGTGTGCTTTTTGATTTTATCATAAATCAAACCAGTATGGATATCGAACAACAACTTCTATGTCAAAATGACCCGAAATACATATTCATAATCACATTTTACAAACAAGTCTTCAATAGAAGACGCCGTATGCCTGAAGGCAGAGTATGAGTCGCATGCTTATTGTGGGTATTCATCTCTTTTTTGGGTTTTTTTTTTGGACATTCAGTGGGTTATGCATCATGAAATTCATCCTGCAGGGCAAAACCGTCAATGCCAAGTTCTTACTGTTATGTCCCGAGGTGCTGAGGAAGAACATTTGGTAAAACCACCTGAACTGTGATGTATGCAGTCTAGCTAAGCACCCTGCACACTGTTCACCAAAAAGAAAGAAAGAAAAGAAAGGTTGGCGTTTGGACACGCTGAAGGAGATCCAGTGCACATCACAAATGCATTACAGCAAGTGTTCAAAACAGGACCTCCAGGGAGATAAATAGAGCAGCAGCACTGGAAACAGTCCAGAGGTGCCCAAGGAGACGACCTTGAAGGAAAGAGAAGCCAAAATTTTATTTGTTGCTGAATCAGAGAAGTTTATGATTTCAACAGAAAGTATACATACAATATTGTGAAATCAGCCCTCCAAGTTAAATAAGCATGATGAAACACTGACATGAAAAGCATATTTTGGATTTAGTCACTACTGATGTTTTAAAAAGTTAGAATTCTTGAATCTAAAATACAAAAAGGCTAATCTAACAATTGCTTTAATAGGATGGAAAGAGGTAGTTCAGCAGTTTAAAAAAAGCTAAATGTTGAACATTATTTGAATAACTGTCCTTCAGTCATCATAATAAAGCAATACGGCCTTGAGAATATGATTTCTCTGTAGTCCATTTTGATATTTTAGATTATAAAGACAGCTGGAAGCATGGAGGCTAATATGTCTCTTTCATCTTGACTGGTGTTACATTTTTTTATTGCATTGGTCACACAGCAACAACAAGAATGAGCCCTTTAAGTTTTATTGCATTATAACCATTGATTATTGAAACTGCTACAGTTATTCTGTATTTTATTTATATAATCGAATATTATATGCAGGATAATTTGCTTAATGCACCTTCTAAACTGAAGCGGTTAGCTAGAAACATGTTGTTAATTAGCTAAAAGCATACAAACCATTGTGTTCCTTTAATGTCTTTATTGGCTGTCTTATTTCGGGATGTGGTGAGTGGTTTTTAACCCTCTCAGGCTCAAATTAAGTTTTTGTTGCTAATGCACAAAGGAATACCTGCAGTGGTACTTCTGATTAAAAAAAACTCATAAAATATGTATGTGGGGTAATCAGGTTGTTAGCTTTTAACTGTTGCAAATCTGCAACGCCTGCCTTGAGAGGGTTAAAGAGCTGCAGCTGGAGGGAGGCCAGGTCAGTGTTAACTGTATTTGCAAAACCTTGGGGTAGGAGGTCATCAGCCTGGCAGCCGGCCGCTCTGTCAGGGTGAAGGTTCACAGCGACTCTAGCTGAGCAGGAAAATACACACAAAAAGTGGTTGTTACACCTCTGAGCGCCTCTGAGGTGACAAGAACTCCTGGTGGCAGGCAGATGGACACAGATACACTCTTTTCTGTTTCCCCCTGTGCCATCTGGAACACTCTTTCCTCCTGAATTAATATATTATTGACATGCATTGCTATGCTGAAGTATAAGAGTAAAGTAAAGTTCCCACCTCAATCCCTAATATAGAATCTAGCCGAAGGGTTTATGAATGAAGTGCAATTTATTTAATCATGTTCATCTAAGAGAAACTTGACAACAACTAAAAGCAATTGACTTCTGAGTGAACCAACAGAGATATCTGTAGTGCTACTTAAGCTCATATATTTAATACTACTCTAGCATTAGCGCACCCTAAAATAAGGTTAATACGTTCCTTCACCTTAAAGGGAAAGTTTACCTGAAAGTCTAGTCTAGAAAGTCAAGTTGTTGTTTTTTTTATCTGGCCTGCAGTGATATTTATCCAACTAGACCAGGGATGGGCAAATAATTTTCCCAAAGGGCCACATGAGATGGGACTGCTGTTGAGAGTCGCACCATGAGAAACTGGGACTGTTGTGGAGGGTCGCACCAATAAGCTTATAAAAAGATAGCATTAATAGTGAGCACAGTCCAGTTCAGCTTATTGGTGCAGCCCTCCACAGCAGCCCAGGCCCGAACTAGATTGTTTTCGTCAGATTTGCACAGTTTTTGAGATATCGCCCATAGAAATATTTGTTCTCTTAAATATTTTGAAATGTAGAGGTCACTCTGCCAGAAATATATTCATATTCTCTTTGGCTGTGTCATCAGGTCCTTGTTGGAAATGTTTCTAAAAATATTGTTCATATCCTGTCACAGTCACTAGCATGTGCATGTTTACATGGGTCAGTGCATGCTTCTTACTTCACAGTGCCGGGATGTTGTTCAGCGGAAGGAAAATAGTTCCTGTATGAAACTGCTTACACCAAGTTTTTAGATTAATTTTAAGTCAGTGAGTCCTGATTTCTGAAAAGAGACATTGCGGCTGAGTTTCCAAATATATATTAAGAACCATCAGGTGAGTGACATGTCTACAGCTGATACGTTCAAAACTGAGAAATGTTATATTGGTACTAGAGGATTTTTTTTTAAATCATCCATATTAGATTTTAGGGTGAACTGTCCCTTTAAACTTTAATGATTATATTACGGGTGCTTGCATTTTGTCCCTGGAAACAAAACAGGTCACAAAACTATGTCTGCAAACAGAGTCGCATCCCGGCAACATGAGTAATAAAAGGGCCACGCAGAGTTTACCGTCCTGCAGACATTGACGTGATACATGATCTTACCTCAAAGCTAATGGCTGAAATGAAAACTCCTCTTTGTTATGACTTATGGACTCGACGTTCCTATCAGTAAGAAATGTTTTAGAGTTGCAAAAAATCGAAATGAAAGAACTGAAATTTTGTGGCAAAAAAAGACCTTGGTAAAGTTACTGTAGTAGTTTAGCTCTTATACCACGACTGGTCACCAGCTCTATTTCCTGACGATGACTGTGTGATATATTCAGGAACAGCTACTGTGCTGAATTAAACTGTAAACAAGGCTGTGTTTATTAATTAAACAGCCAAAGTTTCGAACAGATTCCAGGGCTACATATTCTCATACTCTGGCCCACACACTGTATTTCAGCTCTGTTAATTAATACTGCATTGATCACTGGAGGGATTTTTTCCTTTCACTTGGCCTTCTGCTCACAGAACTGGGAGGTCAGCTACAGAGCAGTCATTCTGGCTGGCAAGTTTTCAGTGAGTAGCTAAAGGGCACATCAGCAGGATGAGATGTCTGTCAACACACTGGGCTCGAGCCAAAGTTTTCAGGCTGAAAGATGATCTTCCCACTCACCATAACAGGAACATCTTTCTTCACTTTCCCTGAGAGGAATACTGATGCGATTAGTGTACTAGAAAATCTCAGAAAGTTTTCCAGCAAATAGTTACAGCAATCAAGTGTAAAGTGTTGTCTACTTATGACATGATGCAGTGTTTAACTCTGCGTGTTTGAGCCAATATGAACAGTTGCGTGGTATACGAATCGGATGTGCTCTCACCCCAAAGTGTCAAACACTTTGTGTCTTTTGGAGCAAGTGTCTTGACACCTTGCACAAGCCATCTGTCCTCTTTTAAAGAGCTTCAAAGTCCATATTAGGAGGCTGGATTGATGTCTGTACAGTAAATCAGATGTTTTACAGTAAAGAGTGTTTCTCCAGTTTCAAAGGTTTCTTTCTTTTCAAGCTGTTGCTGCACCTCGCTCTCTGTAATCTGGGAGCTGCTGATGTCTCACTTAAATAGCAGTAAAGACTGAACTACTAGAACGCACTACACAGACCAGGTTTAAAAACAATTCAATTCAATTTTATTTAAACAGCACCAAATCACTATTACAGTCGCCTCAAGGTGCTTTATATTTTGAGGTAGACCAGGGTCCAGCAGAACCAGGGTCATCTGCCATGACCAGTTAAGGTGAGGAAGACAGGACAAAAGACATGCTGTGGAAGAGAAGTGTATCAACACATAGTGAGTGGAAAAGGTGCGTCATGGGAATCCCTCAGCAGCCTACACCTACTGCAGTGTAACTAAGGGAGGATTCGGAGTCACCTGATCTAGCCCTAACTACATTTTTTAGCAAGAAGAAGGTTTTAAGCTTAATCTTAAAAGTAGGGACAGTGTCAGTCTCTGGAATCCAAACTGGAAGCTGGTTCCACAGAAGAGGGGCCTGAAAACTGAAGGCTCTGCCTCCCATTCTACTTATATGTTAGGAACCACAAGTAATCCTGCAGTCTCTTACTGTTGCTTAAACCTTGTGGATCAAGCACAGACACAACACAACGTGTCGTGCATACTTTGGCTTTAAAAAATAGCCATATTTGACCCTGGAAATGACAAAAAGATGGGGAATTATCACTGAAACAAAATATTTCTAATATTCATCATGCTACTCATGACAGAGGTCAAACGATAACAACATGATCAGCAGGAGCCTTCAAAATATCCCAACAGGGAAGTTCTCATTCCATTGTGCTGACAGGACTCCAGCGTCCCCCCCACGCCTCCTGATGTCCTGCCAGTTATAATCAATCAACCCAATCGCCCATGCATCGACCTGCTATGTATAGTAACAAAGTCATTAGGATTGAATCCTGGCTCTCTCCCAAAATTTAAAGAAAAAGTACCAAAGCAAGGTCATAGGGGGCAGAGATAAAGAATCCAGAGGGAGGAACCATGCTTTAGTTTTGTGGAGTGACCTTGATAGATTCCAGACAGTAGGAGGGAGTTTGCAATCTGGGTGGCACCACACATGTGTGCGCGCAGTTAGTGATGGCTCTCATTAATTTCCAGTCGCAGAGACCCCCTGAGGATGGTGCGTGCATGTGTGTGTATCTGTGCTGTTGTGCTGTGACAGAGAGGAAGGAGGAGGGGGTGTGTGGGCTAAGTAGGAAGGCAATAAAGCCATTTAAGAGTCATAAAGTGCTTGGTCAATCAAAACCACCCCCTGCTAGGCACCTCATGTCTGCCTCTGATTTTGTGTATGTGCATGTATGTATAAATATGATACTGTGTGTGTGTGGATATGTATGTGTGTGTGGATGTAAGAAGAGGAGTTACAAAATGCACTGATGGGTTTCTGTGTATCTGGGGAAATGAGCCTGTGCATCCATGTGTGCTTATATTTTTTAATGTGTGTCTTTGTGTGTGTGCGCCAAAGGGGTGAACGAGCCAGTCTGGAGAGGCAGTGGGATGCTGTGCTCAAAGAGAGAAAGAAAGGCAGGCAAAAAGAAAGGATGCATCACCATTGGATTTGTGTGAAAATGGCAACACAGCAGATGCAGTGATTAGAGTGCAATTTGTCTGGATACATCACAATGTGTTTGCGTGTTTGTGCGTGCAAATACATGTGCATGCATTTGCACCTATTTCTATGCCTCAGCCAGATTTTCAGCCCAATTTGAAGCCTCTGCAGGACTTCATGTCCATTATGTATTTCTTGTTCTGCTTGCAGATACTCTTTTTTTTTACTGCTTAAATTGCCAAATTGTTTTACAGACTGATTTGGATTCTTCCACAAGAAAGAGACAATTCTACAGTTTTATCCAGCTCAGACAATACCCTGTGAGCCAGAAACTTTTCTTCCCTGGTTTGTTGACTCATTAGCTCACTTTAATGGTGTCATTTGTAAATACGTCTGTTTTGCCAAGCACAAATGTACAGAAACAAAACCCACAGAGGAACAGGAAACATGCCAATTATTAAAAAAGAGATGGGAATATGATCAAATGGCTGAACAAGAACACTGCATCATCACATTGTGCGCAACCAGCATTTGTGCCACATTTGTGTTGTTTCTAAATCTAACAGGATAAAAAGTGCATCACTCCAGAGCTCTATTGTGTTCACGCATTCAATTTCTCTATCTGCAGCTTCACACTGGATAGGCTGGGAACAATAACTCTGGCTGCTTGTTTTTCAACATTACTGAAATACAGCTACCTGAAAGTCTTGATACTCGATAGAGATAACAAAGAGGAACTGCCGAAAGAGACTAGAGAACCCTGTCAACAATACTAGCACATTAAACAGAGTAAAATATTGATTAATGCAGGTGCAAGTACCTACCAGGAAGCTCATTATTAATTGACAAGTTCCACATAAACTGCAGCTTGAACTGAGTTACTGCAGACTCTTCACTTGTCTGGTCATTATATTTTAAACACAGACTGTATATACAAGATTTGTGGACTTGCATACTGAAGCAACCATATAGAGGAGCTGGGTGAGTACTATGCTTTTAGCTGCAGTCTGGTTAGCAGATGGCATTGATTGTATAGGTGAAGATACATGCTAGTTAGCGCTAAGTAGCATAGAAATTAAATACGAGAATTCCACTTACCAAAGGTTGTAGTGTTAACAGTAAAAAAAAAAAAAGACATTATTTGCCAAATTTTTGTATTAAATTGCTTCAAAAGGCACCAACAGAACAAGCACAGAGAGAGATATTCATGTGTCTCAGATTAGCTGAGGTAAAGCTTAGCAGGCAGCTAGTGGTTAGTCACATCTGTGTTGGCATCTACCTATCACGCAAGCTTTCAGCCTTGAAATGTTTAGTCAAGTGAAGCATTTTAAAAAACCCGACCACCTGTACAAAGAGAGAAAATTAACTACAGATCCCAAAGTCGTGTCCGTACCTTTTTGTTTACTCTCTGAAGTTGGGCATTTTAATATGAGGGCCTGAATTACTTTTGAAGCCTCGAGCGGTCTGCATCAAGTGCATTTTTTGGCACTCCCACACTGGCTTCATTTTTCAGCCCCAGAGGTTGCTGCTTGGAGGCGACAAGCTGAGCACCCTCGCTGCTCTGACACATCTTACTCATTTCTGTTTGTCTCACAGGTGAATTATTGTCTGTTGAATTCAAACTAAAAGAAAAGCGGAGATTCTTTTATGAAGTAAGGGACTTTGTGATTTGTGCTGCTAAACTGGGTATCCTTCTCTCCGTGTTGTCTTTAGGGTTTAACACTTTAGACACAAATCAGACTAATCGTCCATTTTGGACAACAAAGCCACCAACAGCCGGGATGGTTTATTACTGTCGCCGTAGGGCACCGTTTGGCTGCAACACCACACCAACTGTGGCATCATCTGTACCCACCACCACCCTGTCTCCATCCCCTGATTCCCCTCCGCACCTCCACAGCCTCTCATTTTATCTTCCCCTCCTCCCTCACCTCTGCGCTTTAACAAACTGGCGTCCCTGGGGTCTACTGCCCAGGTGACATCAGACTTAACAATCATTGCTGTGGTAAACTGCCAGCAGGCGCCCAAACACACCTGACGATGCTGGAAAAGCATTTTTTTTCTCCTATGGTATCCCTTTTTATCAGTCACTCACTTTCCTCTCCCCTACCTCCATCCATTAAATCCTCTTCATTTACAAAAACACCATCTGGTTTTTTTCTGTACAGTTTGTAACCCAGAAAAACCACAGTTCAGGACCCAGTTAATATTTGGGCTCATTGGACCATGATGATATTGACCAGACACAACTTGCTCGCCCCATCTGTCAGCTTGCCCTTGTTCCAGACGCCCTTATGTACACAAGTTTAACACTCACATGTACAGCAAATGACACTGAATTCACCCAGAAAACTATTTGATTTATTTGTTGCCCTGGAGCTTCTGACCTTGTGAAGGGGGGACACACCCATAATCCTCCCATCACCCTGCTATTTTACACATCCTGCACCCCGCGACTGTCCCGCTTTCCTTCAGTGACAGTTGGTTAAATCCACTCTGACAGGTCAGACTCCTCTTACTGTCAGACCAAGCTGCCTGTGAGAAAGCCCACATATGTTATGTCTGATAATGTGGACGTATCAGTGTGTAAACAAGGATCCTGGCAGCAGGGTGGGGACAGGGGTGTGAATTAAGGAGGATGTGTGTGGTCAGCGAGCTCAACCACCATTTTAATCCAATTTACCTCAAATAGCCATAAGTGAAATATCTGCTGTGGCTCTGCTGTTTTTCATTTGTTAATTTTCTGTGTTTATGTTTGTTACGAATACCTTAATTTCATTTCAACTTAAATTACATTATGAGGCAATCTGTTAGGCATTTTTGCTGAGACATAACAGTCAAAGGTTTTGATGCAGGACTTTCTGCCATCCTTCCTATCTGAAGGGTTTGTTTTTTTTTCAATTTTTAACATTTGCAACAAAAACATTCTTGTTGCAGATCCGCCAGGACTCTTTTCTCATAAAATTTCCATCACGTACCCCTTTAGAGTCACATTGAGTGTGCATGATACTGCCAGCATAATATGACAAAAGACAAGCAGTAAGTCCACTTTAGAAGACCTGTGTGCAAGAGAGTTAAACAGGAAGGGTAACATGTCTCTTATCATGTACAGCTGTGGTCAGAAGTTGGCATGCATCGCGCATGAATGTCATCGTAATTTGGGGCTTTTAATGATTTCTTTGGTGGAATGATTATACAGCATAAATCAGCATATACAGCAGAAATTTGAATACTTTAAAAAATAAACAGTAATTGGATGCATACTTTTTAATTTTGGATTTTCTGCACATGGTCTATTCACTTAAATCTTTTAAGTGATGTATTTTAACTTTACAAGGCTTACTAACATTTTTTTAGTCATCATCTCTTCCCTATCATAAAAAGCGTTTTGTTTTTTTGGCATCACTCATTCGACTGACCACTATTGAGAACAAAGGGAAAGTCCAAGGAACTCAGTGTAGATCTAAGAAGGAGAATTGTACATTTATACGAGTTAGGAAGATCTCTCTGAGTCATTTCAAAACAAGTCCAAATTCCAAGATCATCAGCTCAAACAACTGTACTGAATACAAGTTTTTCGATTATGCCACCACTTTTCCAAGATCTGGATGAAGATCCAAACTTTTACCAAGTTGAGAGTAAATTTATTGGGATTTTCCAGAAAAGCAACTTAAAACTGCTGGAACACCAGCATGAAGTTTTACATGTTTGAAGGAGTAAAGGTGAATCTTTCAACAGTGTAATAGCTGTTAAGCATGGTGGTGGCAGCATCATGGTTTTGTGTTGTTTTGGAGTAATTGGTAGCAGTACATTGCACAAGCAACTGGAATAATGAAGAGCTACCTCCAAATCCCTCAATGTCACCTCAAATCAGCAGCTAGATGGTTGGAACTTAGACAGGATTGGGTGTTCCAACAGGAAAAAGATCCCAATCATGCATCAAAAATTGTTTTGGAATGGATAAAGCAGGCTAGCTTTATTGTATTAGACTTCTGGAATGACTTTTCCAAAACCAAAAGCCTCATCGAACTAAAAATTTGTAGACTTTGCTTTAAACCAATATAAGTGCCAGGAAACTAACCAATTTCAATGAACTCTGCCAATTCTGTCAAGAGGAGCAGTCAAATATCCAGACAGAATTATACCAGAAGCTTATTGACGTCAACCAAACGTGTCAGATTGAGGTGAAACGTGTTCAGGGACATTTAACCAAATATTAAAGTATTAGTGAGGGTCTATGTATATGTTTTGAACCTGGATGTGTACTTTGACTTTGACGGTACAGATTAGAGAAAATCCAATATTCAACAATAAATTCAAACTTGTTAAAGATGTGTATCTTATAATCATTCCACCATTTTAAAAGAATGATTCAAGGAAATCATTAAATACCCCAAATTACCATGACATTCATGCCCATGATGACTGTGTGTAAACTTCAGACCCCAACTGTACCTGGGTCAGGAAAACACCAGCTCTCCTTCTCTCTCTCATCTCTAAATCCAAATGGCTTGTACCAGGCTTTGTGCCAAGTGGCCCAAAACACACACACACACACACACACACAGACACACAAACATGAGTGTTGAATGTATGCCAGTGGCAATGCCCAGACGCTCCGGCCAAAAATCCTTTTAATTAGAGCAAATTTACACAGCCCCTCCAAGCTTTGCTTTTCAGTTTGCCTCTCTCTCTCTCTCTAAAACACACACCACACACATTATTACAGAAACATCTTGCTTTTTTTATGCATGCACACACACAAAGATCCCTTTGATAAAACTGCATTTCCTAATCACATTCCCCCCCAGTGCAGCGCCTGATAAAATAACAACAGTAGAATCCCAAATCCTTCCCCTCCAGACTCAATATTAAAACTCAATATTCATACGCCACGCATACACATCCACACACACAGTAAACACACATCAGAGACGCACACTTTAGTGTTTGATATGGCTGACCCAGATTTTGGCGCGTGCATGGCTAAGGATGTGAGGAGGAGGGAGGATAAAGGAGGAGGGGTGGGGTTGGTAGAGGAGGGGGCTTACATGGGTGTAGTGCATGTGTGAATGAATAAGATGATAAGCGGGTGAAAGGTAAGTGACTGCCAGCTGCCAGGCCCCTTTTTTTAGTCTAATTTGAAAAGCAGCTGGGGGTTGATGAGTAAAAGATGGACAGACATCAGCGAAGGTCAGCCTGCATGACACACTTTATTGTGTGTTCTGAAAACATCTGGGTTGTGAAGTCACACTATTAATAAATAAAATCGAATTTATGTTTGTTTGCTGTCCAGGCTACTATTAGACCACATTTGACACTTTTTGACACATTGTGTTCATAATTGTGTCGTTTCTGTTGTGTAATTGAAGTAAACACTTATATTCGATGAAATTTATTTCCTACAGAAAGCACTGGTTCCCATTATTATACCCATTTGTTAAGCACCAGTTTGGTGGCATGTAGTAAACTTAATTCTGTGCATAATTCCTTTTTAAGTTTTCCCCTATTTCCAACTACTTTGCATGATTCATAAATAACCATTGTTTATCTTAAACTGGATATTCATGCAGCTTCTCTCATCACCCACTGTCAGGCAGAACTTTTCTCTGATTGGCTGCCTTTTGCAAACAACACAAGGTGGGAGGGGCTTCTGCTCTCACAGCTAGTTCTGTGTATGGGCATGTTAAGGATTTTCACTCTCACTGACATAATTTAGAGCAGTATAAATCCTGATCTTTTGGCTCACAGGGATTACTTGTACATAAGCTGCTCATTATTTTGGGCCACGTTTAAATGAGCATCTACCACAGTAACAGTATATATGCAGGGGATAGAAAATAAGAAATATAATAGCTCTTAAGTGAGTGCAAACCAAGGCATGAACTTCTTACTAAATCTCCTGGGCACTCTCATACTGTAAAGCACATGTAGCTCCTATTCTGCTTGTCAGGGTAGCACAGGGGCTATCCCTATCACCTATAGGGTGAGAGACAAAGTACACCCTAGACAGGTTGCCATTCACTCACATTGTGGGAAGAAGCCGGAACCCATGCAGGCATGGGGAGAAAATGCAGACACCACACAGAAAGGCTCCAACCAGGTGGTGGAGTCGAACTCAGGACTTACTTTAGGCAAGTCAATAGTGCTAATCACCAAACCACCATGCTGCCCACAAAACACATATATCATTTGTAAAAGGTATTTGAAATAGTTTAGGAAGTGAAACAAACTTTGTTAAAAAGTATCTCATTCTAGAAAACAGAAACGTTATGCTTTGTCAGCGTAAATAGTCTTTTCAAATATTGGCATTTTCCAAAAGCTGTCAGCTTCTAAGAGATTCAGAAATAGTAAACTCCTGCTTTAGTGTTTCCACACTCATTTGACTGTGGAGCTTTATTGTACTTTATTTTATTTAGTTTTAAGCTGATATGCACTGGTTGAGCAAAACAATTGTTCTGTACAATGCACGCATTAACTTCTTTAGTTAAGTTTAGGCAACTGTCTGCTTCTTGGGGTTTAGATTATAGTTTGAGCTAAAAAAACAAACACAACAGTAACCTTGTTCAAAAGTCATGCTAAAGGATATCTGCTGCATGCAAATGTAAAGCAAAATAGTTCTGATCATATGTGATGAATTTGGAGATTATATCATCTCGGGATATTTTAAATAACTCTCATATGAAGTTTTACAGCAGAAACAGACCCACGAGGAAGAGATAACAAGGGAGAAAAAGGATCCTGTCAAGAACCTCTCAGACACTTCTTTTTCACCCTCTGCTTCATCTTCCCATGTTCTCTCAGAAATAGATCAAATCTTCCGAGTTCAGCATTTTTTCCTCTGGCTGAGTACCTGGTGCAAGGTGCCTCAAACTACTCACGCAGAAAAACAGAATGCCTGGAAGAGGTGAAACTCCTGAACTTCAATAGATACGGAAGAGGACTTTTCACTTTTTTGTTCACATCTGATGTTTCTTTCATCTTATGCATAAACTTTGAAAGATCTGGCAGCAGATCAGCTTCTATGGGGTTAAAAGGATTTTTGGGAAAAGCAAAAAGATGGACTTGAAGCATTCAGTCTTACTGTTTATTGTCTGAGGCTTCGAGGAAAACTGGCGGTCGGCGTGATCTGGAAGTATGACCGATTGCAGTCTCAGCTCCATCTATTTTGATTACAGACCCCCCTCTGAGTGTTGGCCATCTCCTCTCCAGGCGGGTAATGGGAAAGGGATGGGGAATAGGAACAGCCTTGTTGCATTTCCTTTGTTGTTCTGAAAGGCAATCAGCTCGGCGTATGTTCGCTGTAATCAGCAAGCGTGATTGGCTGAGCAGGACCTGGATTAAAGAAGGTATATAAAGAGACAGAAAACTAAGAAAATGTGTGGGAAGTTTGGGGTAAATGAAGGTGAAACCCAAGGTGAAAAAAGGAAAGGATGGTGAGTAGAGTCTGAAAAAGAGATGGATGGGGAGGGGGGCAAATGAAAGAAGAAAGAAAAGGAAGGAGGACAGAGAGAGTTTTATCAGACTTTCACAGCCTTGGTGATATGACAGGCTTGGCAATCCAAAGCGTTTCACCATGCCACCCCCTACCAGAGACAATCTTCCTGCTGCCTCACACACACAACAACTGTACCTCAGTCTCATCCTTCCCCCCTACCACCCATCTCCTCCCTCCCTGCCACCCTCTGACTCTCTGTACAGGATAATCCCTCCCCCACCCCCAAATACCATCGCTCTGTAAAAAGATATTTCCAGGGGCCTGGATCACTAGCAGTCACATGCTGGGTGTCTGCACAAAAGGCTAAGGCTCTGCACACATGCAGATGACACAAGACACACACAAACACACTCACACCAGAACTTATAAGACACTGGTACTCTCCCCAAATGCAGATGGAAGCATCTGCCTTTCACAGATAATTACACTCCACCCTTCCCCCTTTTCTCTCCTTTCCCCTCCATCTCTATCGTCTGCAGCTTGGCTAGATAACGTGTGTTTGTCAGTATGGAGAATTCATGCGTCATTGGCAATCTTGGCATTGTTGTTGTTGTTGTTTGTTCTCCCTTTGCATGCTGGCTAATGTGAATCACAAGAAGCGATGAGCGGGGAAAGACAAGGACTTGCAATGATTCATGTGAGGCTCATTGAGCAGAGCTGAGAGGCTGCTCATATGGTGCCAATAAAAAAAGAAAACAGTCCAGCCAGTTGCTAAACAGAAATCTCTCAGTTTTTTTAATCCTAAACTCATTTGCTTATTTTTATCATTAACAGGGGACTTGTGCATGCATTTTAATAAGCACTGAATGAAGAGAACATCCATGTTAGTTTTTAGTCAATTTTCAGCAAAGTGCAAACTGAAAAAGTAATTTCAATCAGAACCACTGTAGTCAAAAAATAAATAGAAAATTGTGAGTTCTATCTGCATTCATTTTTACATTTGGTGTAGGTCCATTCTGGGAAATCCCCACCAGAGATGAAAAGCCAAAGCACATCAGCAAGACCCCGTCTCAATAAAGCAAGAATCAGTAATATTACATAATGCTGAAAGTCAGAACTGCATAAATGATGGAGCTAGAGGGGAGGTGGGTTTCAAAGTGGCTTGCAGATGTGCTGCAACTGTAGACTGGCTGAAAGAACCTACTATGAGTGTAGAAGGTATCAGCCGATGTGGGCTGTCACTGAAATCAGCTGATTGGCTGGGACTGTGGCTGAGCTTGACTTTGCGGCCACGTTGAGCTATTGTGTGTTTGATGTTTATCTCCATGAAGGTTTAGGTGGAAGCAAAAACTTTTCTCAGTAAAACTCAGCAGACATACCATTTATCCCAAAGATTTCTGTCTTTTAAAGGAACTCCGATTGCAAGTTTGCAAATCTGTCTGCAAGTAAAAGACTCAAACAAATAATTTAGAACCAAGAAATACATGAGCAATATGAAAAATGGATTGCTGATTTGCCCTTTTTGTACTTTTACAGTGTTTTCTTTGGTTTACTTTTCAAAGTGTGCTCCATCACGACATTGAGCCAAACAGCAATAACCTTATTTAAACCTTGAAATAACTTTTAATCAGTGCCGGGTTTTTACATCCGTGGAACTATTTCCCATTTCCAACTGCAATCCTGTGTCATTTTTTGTTCATCAAGATTAAAAGTTCATTGACTCAAAAATATTTCTGGGCGGAAAGGTGCGTTTGTGTTTTATTTATCAGCCGCTAAGAGGCTGCTGCAGGGCATCCCCATTAGCATGGTGCTGCATGTGCTGCTGATCCACATAAACACGCAAGGATTCAAACAACTCAGGAAGACAGAGTCAGGAACAGGCTGAGGAAACAAAGAGCAGAGGTGAGGGTGAAAGATGATGAGTGTAGGTGAGAAGGAGGGTAATAAGGAGGTGGAAGAGGGAGAGGAAGGTCACGAGGTGAAGTGGAAGCGAAGCGACTTGACAGCAGGGGAATATTCCAGCTTACAGAGAAGTCACAAGGGACTCGTGCAACCACTTAATGCAAGGCATGCGTGTCTCTGTGCAGCGCGCACACACATAAACCTCGCTGAGGATTACTTTCTTTGTCTCGGTTGCTCACATACTCACATAAATTGCACATGCCCTACACTGTGATTGATTGGCGTCAGCACGCAGTTTGCCACTTTACATCAAAATCATGACTGTAGGGAATCTGAATCAGGAAATCTTGCTACTTGCTTAAAGCAGCTAATGTATAGGAGCCGGGGATTTTAGTTGCTATTGGCTGAATTATTAAGGGGCTGTAATCACTGAACAGTGTGAGGCTGGAGGTAATAGTCGACTCGAATGTTCTGGTTTTGTACAAAGCGATAAGACACCACAGGAATAATAATAATCACTGCAGATGCAACTTTTTAATCCCTGTGTAATTCTTGAAAATCTTGTTCATCTATCTGAGCTTGCAAAAACGGAGAATATATTTTTCAGTCAAAAGCTGGAACCGGTCAGAATTTGCGATAAAACAACAAAACAACATTCATTCAGCTCAGAGCTGCATATAATAATGAGTGATAACAGAGAGATCATTGTGGCATTATCTACAAATAGTTTGGAATCAAATGAGTAGCTTAGGGCTAATAAATGTGGTTTGTTAGCTGTAGTTTGACTAAAGTTGAATGAGTAGAATTTGGACTTTTTTGACAAAGTGGGCAGATTGATTCAGCTTTCTTTCTATGTCAGTGCTGACATAACCGTCATGAAAATGTACATTGAATATGCATTTTTTGCACAGGTCTAAGATGTTTCTTTTTTATTTTAATTTACATGACTATACTTAATTTTATCCAATCCCATTGATTCTTTACAAAAAAGTCATCTAAAACTGCAGAAATGTTCCTTTGAACATTTTCTAAAATTAACCTGTTTACTCTCACTTCTGAAACATAATAATGAGCGATGACGTCACCCACAACACCTACTTCAGCCGACAACATCCACACGTTGCTGATGTACATTGGGAGTCCCATCCACAGCCAGCAAGGGACGTGTGACGCCAGCGTCACTAAGCCAGAGGATAGCACAGAAGGTCGGGGTGCAGTTACGCTCCCTGAAGGTGCAATTAGTGAGTCGCTACAGGAACAATGCTAGACAGGGTTTCTCCTCTGAACCAGAACATTGTTACACTAATTAATAACTCAGTCGCGTCACTGCAACTTCAGCTCAACAACGACAACAACAACAAGAGCAGGAACAGGAAGAAGCTGTGTTTTAATTAAAACAAGTGATCGCTAAAAGTTTCCTACACAAACACAACCTGACCTTTAATTTAGCTTCCCACAAACGCCGAAAAATAAAAGTGAGTGTCTCTGGTTAAACCGCCATAATGCAATCCACCCGTCATGTGACCGTGGTCATGTCATGTAATGCCTGAGTCTACATATATCAACACAGTTTTGCCAAAGCAACAAACAAAGTTCTTTATAAGTGATGAAGCTGTTTTTCTTTACTGGATTTTCTTCAAAGAAAAAAACATTGCTAGTTTTTGTTGTTGGCCTTCTTTTACATTAGTAGAAGGATTAATATTTCAGTGTAAAAGCACTCTGCAGCAAGAGCTGCATTCAAAATATCACATAAATAAAAGCTGAATCGACAAAATGTGGTCAAAGCGTCAAGCATGAAAGTGCTGAATGCAGGAAAAAATCTTGTGGAAGTGTTAAAAAATTACACAGCCGCCTTGTGCCAAGAGTGAGGCATCAAAATTTAAATATTACGTGTCAAAGTCAAATCATTTTCAGCAAAAATCTGATAAATTATAAATATTATTTATAATCTTATGATATAACTTATTATGTATAAGTAAGCAATCATTTTATGTAAATGGACCAATTATTTCAGCTCTTATTGTACGTCGTCTTCAACTGTCACAGTCTCACATGCACAGAATTTGGTACCATACAAATAAAAATCTTTTAAAATTTGTAGACTATATGATGATATAATAATAATAATGTAATTGGGCACTGCAAATCAAATGTGCGGGTGCTTTTAACTACAGTGTGAGAGCTTTGACATGGCTTCAATCAAATTCTTACCTTCTCCTGACTGGAATATTTCACTCTACAGTTGGAGTTGACATGTCAAAGCATACTGGTGCAAATTTACCAGCACTTTGGACCACCCAGTGGAGTATAATCAGGGTGATTGAATCAGTATCACTGCTCAAATTATAATGATAAATTGTTTGGAGATACAACGATATATAGTCTCCTTTTCCAGAAGTTTGTGATCATTTTGCCAAACAAAGAAGCTTAGTATGTGGGGACGCTGTTTTTACCCTTTGTTCGCTGTTTTTATATTTTTCTGTCTTCATGTTCACTTGCTGTTTTGTTAGGTTAAAGCATCTAAACTACTTTATTTTGTTTATTCACAAAACAAGACTCTTTCACAGTGTTCACTACATGTTGTTGTGGAACAAAGCGCCGATGGGAGTCTTTTCTCATGTGCAACAAACGTCTTTGGAATTATCAAATGGACTGATTGTAGCATCAACAGTAGTGAATTTACTTGCATTTATTAAACCGCAAGAGGCCGCTGGCTTGAGTTGTTAAACATCTGATGTTTTTGTGTTGAGATCGTGCTGGTTTGACGAGCAGAAAGCAACACGTTTACTGGGAAAAAGCTCCTGAAATCAAATTTCTGAAGTCAAAACAGATAAAAACTGAAGGAAAGTTTGTGCACAGAAATGCTATTCACAGCATTTGAGTTCTCTGGATTCTTATTTGCATACATGTCCACACAACATCCAGCAACAAGTAAAAAACAACACCCAGAAAGCAGGTTATTACATGGCTCATGTCAAAACATTTATAAAAAATAAAACAGAAACCAGTTAAACATGAATTTCTCACATAAGTCTCCTTAAATGCCATATATGCAGGTAATCTGCACTCATTTGTCACATCAAACTGGGAGGTGTGGAATGACCTTTTCAGCTTAATGACTGTGATAAAGTGGAAGATTAAATCTGAAATTGAACATTGGTGTCCAACCTCTACAGCTACATGTATAATACTAATTTTCAGATCTTGCAGTTTGTTCTCTGTGTAGGTTTTCAATCATCTTAGGGAGCTTGAAAAGGGCAATGAACAAAAAGTTGTTTAAAAGCTGATGGGAGTTATCCCTCGGATACTGTCCTGAGGGTCATTGACTAACCGATCAATAGCCAAGGTGTGAAAAAATAGCGTGGGTCATTTTCTTCACCAGGGTTCAGAGTGAAACCCCTGTGAGACCTTGCCTCACACTATCATGTGACCTATTGAGTTCACCTGGACAAAGGTGTTAGTGTTGAAGCTCCTGGGAAGGGATCTGAAGACTTCACTGCAAGTGGCTGATAGCTGCTGTTGTAAGCTTCCACTTTTGTTCAATGACGGTCTTTCACAGCGGACAGAGACTGTGAATCCAGGGTGGGGTAAGGTTTCGCAGTGGCTTCACCTTTAACCCGCAGTGATGGGAATGGCCTGCACCTTTTTATTCACGTGACCACGTGATGACTCATATTATCAGTAGTGGGTCAGTGACCTTCAGGTTCGTGCCCAAGGGAACAACCCTCACTCGGGTATAAATACCTGGGACTTTCCACCGCTTGGTTTTAAACTGAAGATATTCTTGGATGAAAGCTGAAATCTTCAAAGACTTAAAGAAGTAGAGTTGCCTCTTTTTTTAAGCTCTACAGACCTTGCATTATTGTTTTTACGTTTAATTTTTTTTTCACTTCCTCACTTTATTCTTACCCCAGTAATATGAGAGCTATTTCAATCATTTTATTTTAAAACTAAAGCCCATAAGCATGCTTCGAACAAAACGATCATTATTCCTCCATCTGAGTATGTTTTATTCATGTATTTGTTTGGCACCCTTCATGGGTTATTGATCACTGTGGTCAGGACTCAGAAGTTCTGTAAAAATCCTGCTGTGAATCTGAAACAGTAACTATTAAACTCACATCTTCAAAACAAATTCACCACAAAGAACTGAAGTTAAACTGCTCTTTAGTTTCTCCTTTGTCTTTTCTTTAAGAAGTGTTTTCCTGTATACTGTGCCTGGATACATATTATTTATTTATGTAAAGACAAAAAAGGTGGTGGGGGGGGCACCTGCAAAGATATTTTTTTGGATGGAAGATCTCTGGACTCCTTTAGATACAGTAGTGGAAAAAATGTTTTCTTACAGTTAGAGGGGACCTAAAATGTTCATTGCAAGTTTAGCAACTCCATATTTTTATTCTTGGACTCTAGTAGCACAAAATCTGATTTTTATCTGATAATAGGCTTTGTTTTACATGACTATATGAGGTATATCTGCTTTCTTTGTCAGCATAAAGAGTCAAGAGTTGAAAAAACTGAACCTGAGTGTTTAAGGTCGTCTGAGGTCTGATCTCTCCCCTGACGGGGACTCCTCGTACAGACTCTGAACTCATCATTTGAAACCTTGTCTGTTTTTAACACGAGCATTCAAAATTTTATGCTAATTTAAAACCTCACCACCAGATTAAACTCAAACAACCCAATGAGACAAAATTCCACATTCGGGATTTCAGGATCTCTGCGGCTCGTCTCCTCCACTGTAAAAATGGTTCCACTGAACTCAGATGGGTGTAAGCGCTCCTTAGGGAGACTGTAAACCCCATAACAGCATAAATTTTCAATGCATTTCCTCCATTTGCTTTAGATATAGATTAATATTTTAATATTTTCTGTCTACATTCATATTGCAGCCCTATATCTGAGGCTCCAAACCTGCACTACTTTGGCCTGGACTTGACACATTAGTGTGCAGGGCTGTCTCAGACATACTGTATGGGATCACGAAACAGTCGAGCAAGCACCATGTAGCAATGAGCTTTAGCTATGTGGGATGAAAAGAAACTGCACTGTGACTGAGGTCATAATCTGAGTGTTGCCGACTCGACATCCTTTCTTAAAGATTTTTATTCTTTTGGTGCAGATTCAACAGCTAACGTGGAATTCCTAAAGCATGCAGTTATATGTGCAGTACATGCAGCAGACAGAAAAATGTACCACATTTAAAGTTAACCTACATATGATCAAAAATAGTTGCCTCATTGCACCTATTGTTCTATTTAAACTCTTATAAACCACTTATTAATAATACATTCGATTTTTCAAAATGTTTTTTTCATGCTTGAGGCTAAAACATTTTTCCTTGTTTTGATCTGACTGCAGCTTCCTTGAGTTACAGTAAATAACAGCCTAAAATGTGTTATGAGGTTGCAATAAAAGTGATAAAAAAAACATTAAAGGTCTTAGTTCAGCCTTCAGTTTTCATGCTGTTGAATTTTAATAACGATTGCTCACAGTAATTTATATTCAGACGGAATTAATTTTTGCTTATTTATCATCAACTTTCTTGACAAGTGTATCACTTTTCGACCTTTCTGCTACACTGGTGCTATTAAAGAAGAAAGTGGCAGAGTGAGACAGTAAAAGTGGATGATAACCTTTATTTTTTTCCTGCTTCATAGGTTGTCCAATTGAAGGGCTCCCTCCCGAGACCCCCCGCTGACTCATAACAAGCACAACGTACTAGTCCGGGAGCTTCATGAGAGTGTGCTCATAACCATCACTCCACCTCTGTGTGTGGCACCATGCTGTGGACAGTGCTACTAGCGCTGCTGGTGCTTCTGCTGCTGCAGACTCAGCTGTCTGTGTGCTTAAGGGAATTGCGCTCTGGGGGTTCCAGTTCTTCTGTCTACTCCCCTCCATCATCTTCTTCCTCCTTTTACAATGCTACCCAGCAGCGGCTGCCCGGAGCTATTATCATTGGCGTGCGGAAAGGTGGCACCAGAGCCCTGCTCGAGATGCTCAATCTGCACCCAGATGTGGAAGTGGCAAAGGCTGAGGTGATAAACAAAACACTTTTCACTATCACCAGCTGTGGACAATAATTACTCAGTTTGCACTTAAGCACTTAAGTGTTGTTAGGTAGTTTCATCTTCTCTACTCTAACGTCAAACTGGGATAAAATGTTCCCATTCAGAAAAATGTCTGTTTTCTTCTTAAATATATGATGGACGTCAAAATCTATTTTTATACGTGTCAAAAATTCATTTGTAGTTTTTGTTGAAACCCTTATGTGAAATCTCACATCAACATTTTTTTTCTTTTCACTTGTATATCCTTTAAAAAAAATCTGCTTTTATTGAATTGTACAAATTTCATCAGTGTGCCTCAAAACCACCTGATGGTATTCAAAGAATAGCAAGGTCAACCTCGAGAAGCTCGCAGGATTTTGTATTTAGAGTGGCAAAACTCCAGGCCAAGAACCAGACATTGGTTGGCCATGAAAAATCTGAAAACTCCAAGCAAAGAAAATAACATAGTACTTGAAAATTAGTTGAAAATTCAGTAAGTAATAATGATTGTAACTGTGGATAGACCTTCTGTGTCTGAAAATATGTATTAACAGACTCAGCTCTAACAATATAGAGCTGCACTGAAGCAAAAAATTCAATCTCAAGGTAATGGAGCTAACAAAATGCCCCAGGTGCAAATATATACTGTAGAAGTGTAAAACTCTGCACTCGGAAAGTTGGAGATGCAACTCAGGCAATCTACATCACTAAATACCTTCTGCATCCTCTGACAGGTGCATTATTTCAATGTGGAGGAGCACTACCGCAGAGGTCTGGCCTGGTACCGAGCCCAGATGCCCTTCACAGTCCCAGGTCAACTGACAGTGGAAAAGACCCCAGGTTACTTCGCAGCTCCTCAGGTTCCTGCACGAGTTTCGGACATGAACCCTGCTGTCCGCTTGCTACTCATTGTCCGGGACCCAGCTGAGAGGCTGATCTCTGACTACACCCAGGTTCTGCACAACCGCCTAACACGACACAAGCCCTACAAGCCCCTAGAGGAGCTCCTACTCCACAAGGGCCATATTGATCCTGGATACAAGGCACTGCAGAGGAGCCTCTATCACCAGCACCTTGCCCGCTGGTTGGAGGTCTTCCCCAGGGAGCAGATCCACGTGGTGGACGGAGATGCGCTTATTCGGGATCCCTTCCCTGAGCTGAGGAAGGCAGAGAGGTTTCTGGACCTGCCGCCCAGGATCAACCCAAGCAATTTCTACTACAACACCACCAAGGGCTTCTACTGCCTCCTGTCGGCTGGACACGACAAGTGCCTGGACGAGTCTAAAGGCAGGCCACATGCTCCACTCAGTACCCAAGCCTTGAAGAAGCTTTGTCGGTACTTCAGAAAGCCAAACAAGTTATTCTTTGAAATGGTGGGGAGGTCATTTGCCTGGTGCTGATCCACTGAGCAGAGCAACAGTGACGATGAAACGCCTCCTGAACAGTGCCGACACATTCAGGGACGCAGAGGGAGAGATAAAACGGTGTTTTTCTAGCTAGATGAGTGGGAACATTTAAAAAAAAAATCTCTTTTTGTTGATACCTACTCAGGTATGAATGTGGCCAACATGTGCAGCACATGTGAAGAAAACAAACTGCTGATGTTGAACCCGTAGCCAACATAAACCTTTACCAACACCATGTTGGTGCCTCCAGGGAAAACCTCACTTGCTGAAGCTACAACAGCCGTGCCATACACAAGTCTGAAACTGAAAGTACAACTAACTCCCTGTTAGTTCTCGTGTGTGGGTCGTTAAAAGAATATGTGACGACTTTGATGTGATGTAGAAATAGATGAATGGTCAAAAGATGGTTGCGTTATTGTTGCACTATGAACTCCAGTTGCATAAAAAGTCAATCAAGGTTCAATGCAAACGATTTTAAAGAGAAAACAAGTCTTTGCTTTGATTTTTCTGAACAACTGTAAAACTTTTTGTGTTAGCAAAACATTTTAATTTTTTCCTCATGGCTATTTTGGGCTATTTTACTGAATAGATGCTCACGAGTTCTTTTGGAAGAGGCTCACTGAAAACCTGTTTTTGCTTTTTTTTTACGCTCAAGGCCAGCATAGTGCTATTGCTAGTTTGTGTTATTTTTTAAGATGTCCTTCTAATAAATGTCTTCAGTGGTAAAGTCTGTTCCCTGAACTCCAGCTACGAGGTTTAAAGGGATTTAAAATGTCAAACATAAAGACACGGTGATATAGGCTCACTGACAGGCCTCTCTGGAAACACCTCTCCCTCGAAGTGGATGAAGATGTTCCCTGTCAGTGTCTATTGAACATGTTCTTTACATCAAAGATCAAAGCAAGCGTACGTCTCTTTTCATTATTAAGTTATTCCTGTGTAGGTGTTACCTTCAGTTTCACAACCACACCGCAACAAACGACACCTGTAGGTCACCAGAAGGGCTGTTCAGTTCCTGACAGTATTCAAATGGTTTTCTTACCTTAATCCAGTTCATCTGGAAGGGCTTAAAAAGGCTGACAAGTCATAGCATCAGTACATAAAATAAAAGCCTTGTGATTAAAGGATATCCAGGGTGCTTTTAACCCAGACATGTCTTTAGTTTGATGTTAGTTTGATACACTTTCAAAGTACATTCCACAAGGCAGAGTTAAATATAATTTAATTTAATTAAGTTAAATTGTTCAATAATTTAGAAGTAAAAGGTATAAATCTGTAAGTGTTTCATTGGATAACAACTAATAACAACTGTGTAGTAGCTGCACAGCATTTCAGATCAAAGCAGTATTCCATTGTACCTGTCTCTACAGTTCCAGTTTACACAAAAGCTCCTCCTAGAGCTAATTACTGGCCTTCAAGGTAGCTATTTGTACCCTCAAAAGCAGGTACTGAAAGGTTTACTAATAATGAAGATGGCAGAAAAAAGACAGAAAAGCAAAGAAGTAGACTGGAGGCTGTGGTTTCTTAGAGCCCTGACTGTGGATCAATCGCAGCTCCCATAAATGGAAGATCTCTCTGGTACCCCCTGGAGAGAGGATGACAAACAGAGAAAGAAGAAGGAAGGATGGGACATAGAAACAAGTACAAAGATAGTAGGGAAGGTAGGTACATTATAGATAAACGGGCAGTGTTTGGGGTGTCGGCCAGCATCAGAATATCCTAATTTTGAGTGCCAAAAAGATACACGTATGTTTGCAATATTAGTTATGTGAGTCGCTGATCATAATTTGGCAGTAATATGCTTCTCTAAGAGGGTTAGTGTGATACAGATAAATTCCCTGTGTAAAGGGTACCTTAGAGGTCAGCGTTTTGGTGAGCTTACCTTATCTTTTGAGAGTGTAAAGGTGACAAGGGTCTCTTCAGATATTTTATCAGGACAATAGGATATGCTATATATATCCAGTATAGCATATCCTAACAACTGGGCACATGCAGATTTAATACCTCATTCAAATTAAATATGATAATTATTCTGCTATTAAATATTTATTTATATTTATATTTATTTTTTATTTAAATATTTTATTAAATAGTTTCTAGAAAGGGACTGTGTGAATATTTTAGGACTCATTGTGTTTGGCTGACTGCACTGTACACTCCTGGGTATACTGAAGATATCCTTTCTCCACTGTGAGCTGAGACAGCCCCTCTGCTAACTGTACCAGATGAATGGTTGTGTGTGCTTAACCTCCTAAGACCCAAACTCTTTCATGGCATGCATTTTTAAATTCTCTTTGCTATTTGGGCTGTTTGGGACCTGATGAATATAAAAACAAAGAATTTCCAGGTTTTTTTTATACCTGATTTTATCTCTGACAAAAATAAGATTGACATACGAGGACATTTGTTTTACATTTCAATCAAACATTTGCAGTATAATGTCCTCGTAAGTGGTTATCAGGCCCTTGTAGAGTAAAATTTCATATTTTGGTCAAGACATCCCAAAATGTGATGTCCACATATGTGGACGCCAGGTCCTAGGAGGTTAATCAAATGAATAATACAGTCAAAACATGGAAAAAGCTAATTCAGATAAACTAGTCACCACATGAAAAAAATGATTTCTTAGCTGTTGTTTTACACCATAAACGGCTGCTTTCTGTAGCTCAACACATTGTGAGTGACACTGAACGCATTCTTCTGAACTAAAACATGAGCTGAAACAGGCTACTATTTATTTCAAAACACCAAGAAAAAATTCCAAGAGGAGTTTAAAGCATCTTATTTAGTGCCTGGTTAATTTACACTGTAGCTTAGTGTAGCTTTAAATCAACCATCCCTGCATTTCCTTTTTTTTCCAGTATTGTGTCTCTCTCTTCCCTTGATACTGCACCTTCTGCACACAATCACATAACAACACATACTGTGACAATCTTTTTACTTGAAAATATCTTGAGGAGCTGCTTTTTGTTTCCCCACTGATACTAACAGTCTAGTCCGTATTTTACTTTCTTCAAGGAAAAAGTAATGTGGAATCCTTCACGCTTTGTTAGAATGCGTGAAGTTGTTTTTTTTTTTACATTAAATAACTTCAGGAATTTACAGGTTTGAAAACTATAGAAACAAGTTGAAAAAGAATTTCAGAATTCTTACCATGTAAGCTGTCCCCGTTTTGTGTGGTGCATTTCAGGCAGTGCAGAATATAATGGGAGCTGAAGGCTGACCTCTGGCTGTCACACTCCCACCATCCTCGGGAGAAAACTGTAAAGAAGGAGACAAAGGGAGATGTAAGAATAAACAAATGATTCTTACTCTTTGAAGATGTGAGGCAGCGCTGGCTTTCATGTGTTCCCACAGAGGCCCACATTCATGTGGACAATACATCTGATGTCACTCTCAATCACAGAAATCTTTACTTCATGTGCTGGAGTTCCTGAGTTTGCAGCTGCTTCATAACCAACTTTTTTTTTTACCTGAAAGTCTGAACATCCGGTTTATTTTAGAGGATTTGATGGACAAGGTGAAGGAGTAATCTGCCATCATATTTGATGGTAATCAAAGAGTTCCTTTGCAGATATTTTACAATAATGCTGCTCCTTGTGGCCACATGATTAGCTGTAAGGATGAAACTTTTCATTAGTCCACCACTTTTCTCCTGGTAAGGCCATAGCAATGGGTCAGCAATGGGTATGACCAAATCTAGACCCAGAGGCTGAGCTTCTGGGTATCTCTAAAATAAGAAAGTGTGCGACATTTCAAGTCACAGCTGTCTTCAGTTTTGCAAAAAAATATATACTTTGTCCTCTGAAATATAATCAGTTCTTGTTCTGATTATAATGTTAGATAAAGGCACCTTTGATAGCATATTTGCAGTGCTGGAACCTTTCATAACACTGAGAATTTCGAGTAAACTGTGGCTCACTGTGCACATGAAAGTGATGCATTTCACACCCGCGCACATGGTGTGATCCTCCTTGCTATCAGTCACACCCTTTGATGTGTACAAATATGGCAAATTCAAATGTAATTCATTACTTGTTGTGCACTTGCAGTACTTAAGACTGACACAAAATCTCTAGGTACAACAGTGTGCCTCTGCACCATTTGGGAACTACAACTTCACACAATAAGAAGAAGAATTGTGTGAAGTTGCTACAAAGCTACAAATGCACTGCAAAAAACAAAACAAAACAAAGCAAAAAAAAAAAAAAAAACACAATAAAAAACATTTTTCTCAGGTTTCATGGGCTTTCTGATCATTCTCACCTAATAAAGATATTAGTGTTAAATTAATCCACCCATGAGCTCAATCACTCAATATGTGACTAATGATACCAGGTCTTAGAGACGGTTGATTATCACTGGCTTGTTTCGTCCAGAACATTTTGTTTCCACTTCAGGAAAGTAGTGACATTACTTAGAAAGAAGACTTTTATTTACATTTATTTACAGACTTTTCATGCCTGTCCTTGCTGGGAAAAAGTGTTACAAAATGTGTCAAAAATGTTAAGTTTAATTTGTTATTATTCAGCTCAGTTCAGAGCCAACAATAATACAGAGAAATTATTAAAAGACAACAAACATTATACCAAAAAATAAAACACTGTGAAGGCGAGGTTAGAGGAAGAAGCTTGAACAATGATGAAATCAGACAGCAATGAGCATCAGGCCAAAAGAAGAACAAATTTGCACTTTTATATGCGATATGAAATAAACAAATAAAATAGGATCCAAAAGATTCAGAAGGATATTTGTTCATTGGAGACCTTTTCAAAAATGCAGGGATAATGTGGATGTAGATTTTAATGATCTAGGTATCACGCTCTGAAAAAAGTGAAAATGGAAGTCGATAGAATGTTGTGGAAAATATAAAGAAATTCTGGAAATTCATAACTGTACCTAGATACAACACCACAGGACATTACGACCCCTCTTGTGCTCGAGGTGCTGATCTGCCTTTCTCTCCGTCTCCCTGCTACAACTCCACGTGGGCGCGTATGGGCAGAAATACCTGCTTACCTCCTCCCAGGAGTAGGTGTGGCCACCTGAACTCCAGCTGTCTCTCATCACTATCAGCTGCAGTATTTAAACCCGGCTCTCCTTGTCGTTCACTCCCAGTTTGTTGTACTATGTTGTTGGTAGTATCACTTGGGCTCCCATTTCCAGTCTTACTTACCTTTGCTTGTAGCTTAGATTTATTCCTGGAGGGCCAGCTGATTGCTTGGGGAGAAGGCTGGCTCTAAGCCCATCTACAAGAACTATTGGTGAATAGTGGGAAAAGTTGGAGAGTGGAGCCTGGGGAGATATTTAGCATTGAACCTAAGAGTCAAGTTTTATGGAGATTTGGACTTTTGTGTTGAGCTCCAGGCTAATTAACCTGGGAGTGGAGCAGAGTCTGATTTGAAGGTCTGGCTGAACTACTTTGGGGATCTCGCTTCTCGAGTGATTTGATTCTTTTACTTCTAAATGAATAATCTGAGTGTGGATCCTTGCAGATTTATCCTGTGGAAGAGATTGAGCCAGACCCCCGAGAGTTTGTTTTGCATCATTCTCACTTGTTCTGTTTGCAATTTCCTCATTAAAATCTGTAACCTTTTCAGAGCATCTGCCTTCAATCTTTTGGTTAAAAGAAAGGGTAACGCATGTATTTTGAGAAGCATCCACTGCCTGACACTGTTTTGAAAGATGTTTTGTTCCACTTTCATTTGGACCTGATAATGGGCAAAAAAAATAATGAAACGCCGTGACTCAGTTTAGGTTTGTCGTGTAAAGAGAAAAGAAAAAGTGTCTCGGTGTATTCGAGAACTGTCCGCAAAGGTCAGCCCTGTTAGCAATGTAATGTTCATATCCTGTACATAGCTTGTACTCACTACAGCCTGTACATACTTATAGTTATAGAATATTCACAACATACTTCATACCGTGTACATTATAACATACCATAATAGACCCATTTCTGTAATATACTCACATATCTATATTATTGCTAATATATATTGTAATATATCTATATCACTAAAGCACTTCTGGATGGATGCAAACTGCATTTCGTTGCCCTGTACCTGTGCATGTGCAATGACAATAAAGTTGAATTCTATTCTATTCTATTCTATTCTATTCTAATAAGATCCTGTGAGCCACCACACATCCGAAGCAACGCGTTTCATCATTTCAGAGTCATTACACCTCTGAGTCAGACATAAGTAAACAAAAGTTCAGAAGTATCTGTGATTTTATTTTTTTTATAAACTGGCCTTCTGTTCCTGTCACCCAGAGAGGTGATTGATCTTCTGCCGTCTCATCACTCGTCTCTTCCATGTAATTTGCAGTTCAAAAGATATTATCTGACGCTTCAGCCTGTGGGAACTGCAAAAATAATGAGATGAGCACGACAATGAGGTGTTGTGGTGATACAAAACATAAAAACTAGCTTGTCATAAGGGATTATAGAAAAATTAAAAAGCACTGCAAAAAAATGAGGTTTTTAATGACTGGGTAAATACTTAGCTTTCTCTGTTTATTTGGAAACATAAGGCTAGAATAGACATTAAAAAATGGACAATAGGCATTACTTCTGAGTGTAATGCATATTGTTTATTTTGTACATTATGGTACCTATTATTGTCAAAAAGAAGAATAAAGTAGCATAAAATCATATGATTGTGCAGTTAGATCCACCCCTTGATCTTTATGTCTGGCATAAACACACCAGGATGACATCAAGACAGCGATAACTCAAGTCTTCCCATTGAGACCTAAGCTGGGTTAAGTTCATCTAAGTATATGGAAACAGCTATCCTTAAGCAGCCCTATGAAAAACGACGGGGTTATGGTCACAGTCATCAGTCAGAATGGCTGAGTATTTCCAGTTTGCCAGTCCAACTCTCACCAAGAAAACAAAAAGCATGTTCTCCAGAGTTTTGAATGATTTCAATAAACTGGTAGTGTATTTGTCATGGTTTGTGCAGGGAGGCGTTCCCAGGTATTGACATGAACCCCACATGCAACGAGGAACATGCGAAAAATGCATAACTCAAGCTTAGGCCAATCAGGTCCCAAACCTTCAGACTCATGAGTAACACCTCAGACCAAGTTTTTTTTTCTTTTCACTACTTCTAAGCACTGTACATCTTGTTCTCTATTGTGTGCCTTTTTCTTATTTCGGAATATATTTCTCCTATTTTGCATGTATCCCTCTTAATTGTTGAGCACCCATAATTTTGTTGTAGATGTACAATGACAACAAAGGGCTATTCAGTTCTATTCTATTCTGTATTCTTAGATAGAGGTTTGCCCTCAGATTGTCACAAAATATAGGCTTGATCAGGAATCAGAGTAGTGACTGAGAACTCAACTAATACTCTAGTATGGGAGAAAGAAAAATGGTAAATATTTAGACAGTGGTTGGGAAAATTAGGGAAAGGTAAGATGGTTTATGGTGGACAGAGGACTTGGAACAGAAGTCTGAGGACATCTAGTGGATGAATCGGGTATGACAGGAAGCAGGAGCGAGGCGGATCAGAGTAACTGATGGGTTTGTAAGCAAAAGACCAAAAAGATGCCATAGTTGACCTTGTGTCACAAACAAATATTAGATATTTTCTTTTTATATTCTCTAGGAAAGTTTTTGCTCTCATGAGAGGTGTGTGCTCTCCCCAGCTGAGCTGAAAACTGCCAATCACTGTATGAGGTTTACTTAACAACTGGATCCTTTTTAAAACTCTCACTTCTTCTGTAATTAATGCATGACTACATTTTTATTTTTATTCAGAAATTCCACTTTAATAGAACTAAACTAAACTAGTTAGAACTAAGATGCAGAGTAATTTGAAATAAATAAATAGGAGATATCACCAAAGACAACTTATACAGAACTTGCATTTACAAATTTGCAAGTAACTGCAAACTTTGTAGACAGCTGATCACATCATGAGCCAAACTGAGACCATTACAGTTAAATGATATAAGGAAGCGGGATGTTATCTAATATAGTATTGTTCTTGAGAATAAATAGTTCATTTACAATTATATTCTACATCAGCCTGATTTGTTTATGTGTGCTCACTTAAATAACCTTATATCTTTTATTGTAGAGACAAAAAGAGAGTAATCAAAATATTTACAAATATGATAATATCCAGTTTTGATTGCTGAAGCAGTAGTGTGAAAGTAGTGTGTGGGTGTATAACAACTAGCATCTATGATGTGAATCTCCAGTTCTACCATGTATTCAAGGGGCTATTGGATTGAGATGTGATGACTTTGTGTACATTAAATCATTAAATTGTCATGATGAAGAAACCGGTACGAGATGATCGGAGCTTTGTGAGATGGTTCATTAACCTGTTGGAAGGAGCCATATGAAGATGGGCATGCTGCGATCTTAAAGAACGTGGTCGGCATCAATACTCATGGCGTAGCGTTTACATGATGCTTGCAGAAGCATTATTCTGATCATCAGACCAGGCAACATTTTTCCATTCTTCTATTGTCCACTTTGTCAGTGGGACAAAGAAAACTGCCACTTTTCTCGGTTTTTTTTAACCATTTCCTGTAAAGCCTAGAGATGGTTGTGCAGGAAAATTCTAGCAGATCAGAAATTTCTTAAATATTGAAATAAGCCAGCAGCACGGTGGCACGGTGGTTAGCACCGTTGCCGCACAGCAAGAAGGTCCTGAGTTCAATTCCATCATCAGGCTTTCTGTGTGGAGTTTGCATGTTCTCCCCGTGTTTGCGTGGGTTCCCTCCGGGTACTCCGGCTTCCTCCCGCTGTCCAAAGACATGCAGCTTGTGGGGATAGGTTAATTGATTAATCCAAATAGCCACTAGGTGTGAATGAATGTGAGTGCGACTGGTTGTCTGTCCCTGTGTGTTGGCCCTGTGACAGACTGGCGACCTGTCCAGAGCGTACCCCGCCTCTCGCCCTATGACAGCTGGGATAGGCTCCAGCTCCCCCCGCGACCCTGAAAAGCGGAAGCGAATGAATGGAATGAATGAATGAAATAAGCCAATCTGGAACCAGCAACAACGTTCAAAGTTGAATTAGCTTTCTTCTCCATTCTGATGATCAGTTGAGCAGGTTATCTTCTCCATGTCTGTATGCTTAAATGCATCAAGTTGCTGATGTGTGATTATATATTTGAGATAACAAACAGTGGAACAGGGGTTCCTATCAAAGTGGGCAGTGATTGCATCACTATTAAATGCAATCACTGCCCACTTTTTTTTAAATGGAACTTAAGGCAGGTTTAAATATCTGATCACATGTCGTAAAACCCTCTATCTTAGTGATGCATAACAATCATGCAATTAAAACAACTGTCAGTAAATTTTACAAGAATGTTAAGAGAACTGATGGTATATAAATTGAAATAGACGATTTGTAGTTTTTAGAAAACTTTCCCATGTTTTCCGTTCGGGGTATTTTCAGTGTGGAGATATATTTAGCTGTAGGATAAATTATTATTAATGTCAATGTAAAAAAGAACAGGCTTATTTAGTGTACGGAGTAACTGGCAATAGTAGGGGATAACCCTCCTGACATAAAAGCCTGAACCAGTGTTAAGACCACTTGAAATTTCTAACTTGAATAAGATCTCAGAAACGTAAGCTACTTTATAGTTTAGTTTTGATTGGATTTTATATTAACATTAATTTTCTGAAATTATTTTTATGCAGAAAGCTTTTATCTGGTACTGCTGTTTTGAGTCATAAGAGCACAGTCTTGTTTTTAACCATTCTGGAGTTTCCAAAATACGACTATAAGTCAATGTGAAAGCATATTTGGAGTTATGCTCATGATTTGCAGCGTCACACGTAATGTTCCAGTCTCTATAAATGAGTTTATGTTTCAAACCAAGTCAGAGATAACATGCCAATGGTGTTTATTCAAAGATAAAATAGGCAAAGTCATTTCCCTGAATACAGCTTAAAAAAGAAAAAGAAAAAAAGGCTCCAAAATCTGAACGTTAAAAATGAAATGGACTTTTAGAAGGGGAATATAAATATATTTTTAGTATGCCTATATATTTTGGTAGTGTAGACAAATGTTTTCAGCGCTGATTACTTATCCTCTACTTATTTTCCCAAAGTATCAGAGTACTGAATGTACCCAGTGGTGATATGTAGCTGACAAATGGCAGGACTTGTGTTCCACAGTGAGGCAACAAGTTTACAATCAGTGTTTCCCAATTAGCTGAGGATTACACTGTTAATACGTAGTTTCAAGTTTAACACATTTTTTCAACTGCTGTAAACATTAAGACAAAACACTGTAGCAGGCGGTTACAACACGTTATTTCATTTTGATGTAAGAAAAAAAAAGTAACTTTTAATACATCACTATTCTTGTGCAGTTCAATTTTTTTTTTTTTTACAGTAAGTCAAAAGGAAAAGAAGCACCATTTTACTATTTAGCTGTTATCCAATTTACTTTCAAAAAAGAAATTCTCCTTAAAAATGTGTCATAGTAAATATCATAACTTCAGAGAAAATAACCACAAAACAAGATCTTTTATATAAAAAACAGTTTAACAATTTGTTTTTTCAGTATAAAACATTACACAGAGCCAGGCCAATCAAACAAATTCACTGCCACCATTTCAAATAATCATTAACTCCCCAGTCAAACGCTCTACATTAACATACAAAGGGTTTACTGTCTTTAAGGGGTTTTCTGTACTTTTTATCTAGTTATTGGTAAATATAACAAACACAAATGCTAACAATCACTCTTCGTTTGCTATAATATTAATAATAAAAAAGAACAAAGGTGAACTCCTGGTCCGTTCAAAGCCCAAGCCCCCAAATTTCTGGTCAACATGGCATCTATGCAGTCTTCTGCTGGCCCTTCTTCCCAATGAGGGATTTGTGAATGTGGGGAATGACACCTGAAAGCAAAAGGAAATGTACATGAGATTTACATATATAATCTGTAAATAGAATACAATCTGTACACAGATGGTTTATATAAAATATCGATTAATCAGTCCAGAAAACTGCCAGCTCACCTCCTCCAGCAATGGTTGCCTTGATAAGGGAGTCCAACTCCTCGTCACCACGAATGGCCAGCTGCAAGTGGCGAGGAGTGATACGCTTCACTTTCAAGTCTTTGGAGGCGTTACCCGCCAACTCTAGTACCTGGAAAAAAACAAAGAAACAAGGATTCATATCAACAAAAAAATTAGCTACAGTGAAAACAACCAAAGCTGACATTAAGTAACACTGTTAATCAAAACAAAGTTTAAAATGGAGGGAATGGGAAGTCTTACTTCAGCGGTGAGGTACTCAAGGATGGCAGCACTGTAAACAGCTGCTGTGGCTCCTACACGACCGTGGCTGGTTGTGCGAGTCTTCAAGTGCCTGTGGATACGACCCACTGGGAACTGTCAGGAAACAGAAGTAAGATAGTGGTCCAATTTTCTTTTTCAAAAGCAAACGTCCTGTGGCGTTTAACACCTGCAGCAAAGCCACAAACTGCACCACGACAAATGATTGACATTTACCTGCAGACCAGCTCTCTGGGAGCGCGACACCGCTTTCGCCTTGGCTTTGCCACTGTCTTTTCCTGCTTTGCCACCAGCCTGCATTGAGTGATTAAACGGAAAAGAAGAAGATGAAATCAGAAAGTGGAAGCAAATGTGAAACGAATACGCCTGACTTGTATTAAATGAAAAATAAAAGACTTAAAGTGACATAGCAAAATCGAATCTGAATAAATTAGAGAGTCACCGCTGAGCTCTCCGTGTTATTGTTCTAGTAGTTTACGTTACGCCCGGTTCAACAGTTGTCGCTTTCCCGCCAATCAAAAATAAAACAGAAATGAAAAGTAGCAACGTTAACCGGCCCCGGAAACAGCAAGTATACACCCTAAAGATAAAATAACCGATTTAATAGAGACAATAACGACTCCGTTCTTTAAAAAATACGAGAACCTGTCAGCAGGTTGCTGGCAGTGACCCCGCGACAAACAAAACAGACGCGCCGCCTTAAGACCGTCAGCGGTCAAGTTTTCATTCAGAGATTTTGACAAAGAAAGTTGGACTTACAAAGTCACTTGGACTCAAATAAAACACAAAGTAGTCTTTACTAATTTGCATCACCTGCAGACTTATTTTAAAGGAATTATTCAGCAGCTAACAGTTAACCAGCCGTTAAGCCAACGAACTAGCTAAAGTTAGCTTGCAGTTACTGCTAAAGCACCATCCACAGGCTACACCGACTCAAAGAGCAGTTTAATCTCTTAAATGAGCGACCCACCTCCAAAAATTTGCAAATATACCCAAAACAACTCGGAACAAACACTCAAAGCTTAAAAGCAGTCTACTTTTAGCCGAAAATCCACACGAATCGAACTTCTTACGGTAACGATAATGCTAATGGTTTAGCTGTCAGTTAGCTTCTTAGCAAGCTTGTTAACCACACACATTCTGCGCGGATTTCCCCAGTTCAAATTCAAAGCAGGACTTTCTACAACTGCACAGTTATTCAAGCTAAAAAACGGCAATATATCCTATAACACGTTGAGCATTACCCCGAGTTCACATACCATTTTTCCCGACGCGTTATTTTATTGTAGCGCTGAGTAGATTCCAAACAGTTTCGGCTCCCGAAAGCAAAGAAACAATAAACCTTTTCGCAAATCGTTTGCATGCAACCCCTCGTGGGAGCCGAGAGAGCCAATAGGAGAGTGCGTTGTTACTTCGAATCTCAGTCTAAACCAATAGCCTTGCCCTTTGCAGAAATTCCACCCATCCCCCACCCTAAGCTCGTCGTGCCTGTCTTTGCGCACGAAACCACGAAGTAGGCGGGACTGTGTGTTTGTGTGTAGTGTCCTTCCAGGGACATCCATCCTAAAACCGTACAAAATACATAACAAAGCGGGCTATAGCTCGGATTAATTCAGTGAAATCCATGAAATTCAGTGCAAGGACACGAATAACGTCTTCAAACGTGTATATTATTCTACTGGCGTCATACATGAATTAGTTATGGCTGTAAAATGATCTCTAAATGACATGTACTCCACTGAACATATGCTACAAATAATCAATAAGCAGTTATGGATTGCAAATACAGTATCTCCTCGAATGTCATCTGGAAAGCCGTTACGTTGTCTTGACAGGCAGGAGAAATAGCGAATGAAAACTTGGGCTCTTCGTCTGATGTTTTAACTGACAGGCACAACAGCCAACCGGAGCTCAGCAGTCAGCGTCCGGTTGCCTCCGTGAGCTCGGTAACAAGGGGGGTGGGGGGTCAAAGATACGCAGAGAAAACGGGCTGCTGGTGGCGAAGATGGCGGATGGGGATAGTGGTAGTGAGCGCGGTGGCAGCAGCGGTGGCGGAGGGGGTGGAGGCGGCGGGTTTCAGCATTACCAGCGGGAACCGGAGACCCAGGAACTGGCGTCGAAGCGGCTGGACATTCAGAATAAACGTTTCTATCTTGACGTAAAGCAGAACGCCAAAGGCCGGTTCATCAAAATCGCCGAAGTCGGAGCTGGCGGCTCCAAAAGTCGGCTGACCCTCTCTATGTCAGTTGCGGCGGAGTTCCGTGACTACCTGGGGGATTTCATAGAGCACTACGCCCAACTTGGGCCTAGTACTCCGGAGCAGATTGCTCAGTCCTCCGGTGGGGATGACACCGGGCCTAGACGGGCCTTGAAGAGCGAGTTCCTGGTGCGTGAGAACCGAAAATACTACCTCGACCTAAAGGAGAACCAGCGGGGTCGGTTTCTCCGGATCCGACAGACCGTCAATAGAGGCCCTGGTTTCGGAGTCGGAGTGGGTGGCATTCCCGGTGCTGGCCTGCAGGCTGGACAAACCATCGCACTCCCGGCCCAAGGCTTAATAGAGTTCCGTGACGCCTTGGCCAAGTTGATAGACGACTACGGGGGAGATGAGGAAGAGCTTGCCGGTGGCGGAGGGGCCGGGGGCTACAGCGAGCTTCCGGAGGGCACCTCAATCATGGTGGACTCCAAGCGGTTCTTCTTTGACGTTGGATCCAACAAGTATGGAGTTTTCTTGCGGGTGAGCGAAGTAAAGCCCAGTTACAGAAACTCTATAACAATCCCCTTCAAGGCGTGGAGCAAGTTCGGGGGAGCGTTCAGCCGCTACGCCGAGGAAATGAAAGAGATCCAGGAGAGGCACCGGGATAAGATGTACGAGAGGAGAGCCGGAGAGGAGTCGGAGGGAGACGATGTGGACGACGATTGATGCAGAGAGGAGTGGTGGCTATTTGTGATGGAGCTGACAACATGATGCAAAGCCTGGATATAAACGGAGAGAGAGGAACGACTATTCTGTGCATGATGAAATGAATCCGGAGTTAAATAATTAAAAAAAAAAGTATATTTGACTGAGAAATTACTGTCTATATAAGAGAATAATGTTATAAAGTTTAGGTGGATGTTATAGCTAATTGAGTGCAGACTGCAGTAGTCAGCTCCTGTATGAGATTTCCCTTTTGATTTAAAAAATATATATGAATATATATATATAAATATAAATATATTGATTGTCCATATGACCTCACATGTAGCCCAGCAAATTAAGTTTGGCAGAGACACAGCAGTAGATTACCGGTACCACTTTCTAGTTGACATCAAATGGTAAGAGCTCACCTGGCGCTGACCTGTAGTCTGTGTGATGATAATAAGGAAGTGTGAAACATGTTACATACCCAAACCAGCAGGTGCAGTGTGCCAGTGAGCCAGAGCACCTGCACCGTTCACCATGGCTGTGTGTGTTTCTTGTCTAAAGTGACCTGTAATGAACAGCTTGCCCAGACAGACCCACAACGCTCAGAGCCACAGTTTCAGCTACATGGGAGTGGGGTGGCACCCTTGGCATCGCCGGACATCCTCTCAGCCCAGTGAGGTTCCCTGTAAGGTGATCTGTTACAAGCACACGACTCATTTGGATTCTACAGACAATCCAAATGAGTTCAAATGACTTCCCACCCTTCTTCTCTCCTTGTTTTGCACCCTTCCACTTTCCCTCCTGGGCATTCCTCAGGTGCTGACTTCTTGCTCCGATAGCTGAATTGCGGTGTGGCCTGCTCACACGTGGCTCGTTGTGTCTCAGGGCTGGCAAGTCCCATCTGTATTTTGGGGTATATATCTATATATATCAGCACTACCTGTGCCTGTGCATCATCCTCAAGAGGTTCTGGGTGCAGATCTGGTCAGCCAGTTGCTGCAGCTGAGCCATCTGTGGCAACTGATGATGTCTCCTAAGATGCATGGCCACGTCTGACCCCTGTGACCTTCTTCTCAAAGGGGGACGCAGTGAGCTCAGGCCTGTAGCACTGGTCACGAATTTAAAAAAAGCTTAATATTGCCGGGCTTGAGCTACAGTCTCAAGGGTATTGATCTTGTTGACTCACTTAGGGTTCACCATTTGGATCCTCTAATCTTGAACTCAGACCATTAATGACTGAAGTATTATTCAGTCTGATTGTAACATAAATTAGGTGCTTTTGGAAAACTAAAACCCATAATGGGGTGCTGTACCTAAAGGAACATAAAGAAAAATATATATACTGGAAGAGATTTACTTACTAAAAAAGATCAAGTATAGATAGAATTATTTTTCAAAAGAGATATATTAAAATATGTCTTAGAAATACGAGACATTTAATAGATAATGCTGCCTAAAGTGGCTTATTTAAAACACTAAACTTGGATGCAAATGTCCAGGGTGATATTTCATACCTGCTTTTTTCCTAACATGTCTTTTTTTTTTTTCCTTAGAGGAAATTAAAGAGAGTACAACAAATTGATAACAGAGTATGTTATAGCAATTTATAGAAACAACTTCACTGAAGTAGTTTGTCAGCAAACACTCAGCACTCCAGTTCACTTTACAGAGCATCGAGTTGTCCCCTCGTTTCAGTCCACACCTTTTAACCCATGTTTTGTCATGAATTGGCTTTCCATCAGTTGCCAAATGGCGCAAACATAAACACCTGAAGTCATCGACATTTCGTCTTTAGTGCTCCTTTTTAAAATATGATCATTTTTGCATGCCTGCTCTTACGCGGAGCTGCCTTGTGTTCTTTTCTTTTGCATATTCTGATTGCTGTATAATGGTATTTATCCATATTTTTTGAGAGCGGTTTAAAGTTTTATTTCTGCATTGCAATAGACAAAAGAAAGTTTACTTCACAGCCTAATTAAAAAAAAAAGCCACAACTTTCCCACATATTCTGGGAAATGTCACTCTCATTGTCCCATTTCCTTTGGTGTGCAAAACCTCTCGTTGAATTTTACTTTACCCACTTCAACACAGCAGAGAAATGCCATATGAAAAAAATAAACACCTGGGAGCAATAGTTTTTTTTTTTCTTTTCTATTGATATGAGTATACTATATATGATATTACACATGCGATTGAACTACATCCTTCTTCCTGTACTGTGTTACGTGAAATGGCAGCTGTTTCAGTCATGTGTGTTCTGCTGTATTCTACCAAGTTCCTTTCAACGAGAAATAAAAAAAAAAAAGATTTTTTGCTCAGGAGAGGTGTGGTGTTTTTTTTTGTTTGTTTGTTTTATTTCCCAAAACAAAAGACAGACAGCAAATAATATACTTGCTACCTAAACCCATAAAGTCTCAGCAATATAATCAAAAATGCTTTCATTACTATGCAGACGTCAATAATATGTCCTTGTAATGCTGGGTGTGATTGAACAGGAGTCTAAAACTTGATATTCAGTTTAATATAATAAGAAAACTATCAAATATTCAGATTTTTAAGAAGCTGCAAGGAGAGAATTTACTTAGAAATACCTTTATTAATCTGATACAGTTACCTGCTGTAGCTTCAAGATGATTTAAAAAATTTTCATTTAAAATTTGTGGAGTTACATGATATGACGTGGTATGACACATCAGTCCTTGAAGCCCTTTATCAGCAGTAGAAGAAGTATTCTATTATTTAATTTACGTACTGGTATATAGGTATGACTGCAGCTTATTCTCTTGTAACAAGTCAAGGCTGAGTCTGTTTTGTGCACAGTCCAGTTTAGTACAATGGTTTCTAGCCCTTCGTCATGAGTGGTGAGGATGGGACAATAAAACATAATCTGTATTTAAGATGTCTATTATAAAAATGAAATAAATTTTACACTAAAGTATCAACTGCAGTGATAATGCATTTGATAGAAAATTTGACAGAAAACATCCAGTTCCCTGTGTGAAAATGCCTTGTTGTTGTCGGAGGAGAACGGCCAGACTGTTTCAAGGTGATAGGACGGCAACAGCAACTCAAATAATCAACTGTTGATAAACCGAGGTATCTAGACAAGCATATATAAATGCGCAATATGCTGAACATTGAAACTGCTACAGAACAGTAAACTGAACCTATTTTGCAAACGTGCTCACTACAATTGGACAATAGAAGCTTAAAAAAATGTTGCCTGCTCTTATGAGTCTTGATTTCTGCTGCCACATTCGGGTGGGAGGGTCAGAATTGGCTGCAAACAACATAAAACCATGGATCCATCATGCCTTATATATTAATTTGGGCCCCTTAGCATCAGCTGATCGTGGTTTAACAACATATCTGAGCATTATTGCTGACAATTTCCATCTCATTATGACTACAGCATATTCATCTTCAGATGTCTTATTCCAGCAGGATAGCACACCATGTCACCATGTCAGCGATGTGCGGTCATCAAAAAAAAAACAAACTGTGTGGTGCTGTCATGTAAAGCTGGATGCAAATCTCTGAGGAATGTCTTAAACACCTTGTTGACAGGAAGAAGTAAATAATAATAATGAACTTCCAACAGGCAGATTAAGATAAGCAGCAACATTCATCCATCTATCTAGTTTCCATTTTAGGGCTGGAGCCAGTCCCAGCTGTCATTGGATGCTTGGTAGGGTACACTCTGAAGAGGTGACCAGTATATCACAGGGCTAACACAGAGAGACGGACAACCTGTTATGCTCAGATTCAGATCTACTGCCAATCATCAGTTAGTCTAATATGAATGTCTTTGGATTGTGGGAGGAAGCTGGTGTACTTGGAGAGAACCCACATAGGCAGAAAAGTGATGTTAAATAACGTGATAGTTTATTGTAGTTTATTATTATCTTATAAAAAAAAAAAAAATTCCTAAAAATAGATATCCATACAGGCCTAATGACTTCTGAAATAAAATGAATTTCTTTAATTAGTTTACTCTTTTTCACCTACAATACGCAATTTGACTTAAATCTTTTTCTTGTTTTTTGGGGGGGGATAAACAGCGCTAACCAGTGAGTTGAAAAAGCATTTCACTAGCTGGGCCCACATTCTCATTTTAGGCTTGACAGCGTTTTAATAGGTAAAGGTGAATGCTTTACCTACTAAATGAATTGAGCTCCGGTTTGGGGAAGGCCTTGAATGGGCCTGGCGACAGCTCCTGGGCCTGGCAGATCCCCATGTACTAAATAGAAGTGAAGAAGTTAAAGAATTGAAAACAAGGAGGGTGGGGAACGTAAACGAGAATGAACAGTTTGCAGAACTGGGGGAACCTATATAGATGACAACTGGAAGGAGTGTGTTTGGAGGCGTGGTCCCGCTCCTGAAATTCTGATACATAATCTCCAATAATAAGTCATACGACCAAGGTATTATCCCTCTATATGAGGTATATCCGGGCTCATTTAGTTTCCAGCTAATCTCCTTACAGCACACTTTCACACCAGGATGGTTCAGAAAGTAAAGTGTTAACTGGAACAGACGTGCAGTCACTTACACCGTCGGAAAATCAAAGGAAACATATCTTATGGAGAAATTATCATCAGTATGTTCAGAGGAGGTCCGGAGACAGGTTCACTAGTGAGTACAGCCATTTTAAAACATGGTGGACACTCTGTCATGGTTTAGGAATGCCTTACAGCCAGTAGTGTATGCAGAAAACTAAAGATTATGATCCACCATGCACTACCATCTGGAAAGCATCTGATTGGCAACAGCTTCATTTTTTTTTTTAGCATGACAATGATCCCAAACCCTCAGCCAATACAGCAAAAGCATATGAGGGAAAACACATGCACAATGGAATCCTATCAGTGAGAGACCTGACTCAACGTTACTGAGCAGCATGGGATCATCTTGAGAGCGAATAGAAGGAAGGAATAAAAGTTCAATATACAAATAAGAGCTCTGAATTCCTTCGAGAAGCCTGGATAACAGTTCATGAAGACTACTGTTCACATTTTCCTAGCAAAATAAAAATAAAAATGGTATGGCTCAAGACTTTTGCACAGTATTGTGTTATTTAGTGTTAATATCGTATGCAAGTATATAAGTGAGCCTTTTTATATTACTCTAAAGCACAGTGCAGTGTGGTGAACATGTATATGGGAAGCTGCTTGGCTTTTTCTGGTTTCTGGGTAATGGAAACCTTACTCTGTTCAAAAAACTCAGTTCATGACGTTTATATTAATCATCAGCTGAGGTCGTGTTTACGGAGTCAAGCTGTGAAATCATGAGGTTTCTAACAGTTCAGCTGCGTGTCAGCGAATTGATTGAGCTCAGAGTGACGTTTCTATGTGATGCACTGCTTTGCTTCGTCTGGACTGGTTTCATCAGGATTTGTCAGGACTGCCGCTGAGGAAATGATAAGAGCCAGAGCAGAGCCAGAGCTCTGTGGGATCAAACTAGAGATGTGATTACGTTTCCAGTTTCACAATTTCTAAATAAAAGGATCAGAAGCACTCAATGTTTTCCTGAAAAAGGCACCTCATACTTTCAGTAAACCCTCAATATGACCTCAGTGATTCATGAACAACATGAACGACTCGGATTTAATGTGCCAGCTTTGTAGTAATGATGCATTGTATCTCCAGGCTGTCTGCTACCACATTTTGTTTCCCAAATATCGTTGCAGCTGTTCAGGAGGTACGTCTCTTTGATGCTTAGCAGCAGCACAGTTCACTCTGTGATTCACAGCAGTGATGCTAAATCCTGCTTTGTACTCCACTGTCTCTAACCTTGCAGTTCATCCGAACATCATGGGCCTTACATCCACACATACACATTTAAGTTCACACAAACAGCACCACCCCCTCCGCCATGGGTTAGCCAGTTTATATGATCTCCCTGAGCTCAGAGTGATGAAGAGTGCGCAGAGAGGCTAAACGAAGAGGGACGGAGCACTAATGGGAGAGAATGAGAGAGAGAGTACAGCTCAAGGGCATGTAATACCATGCTGAGCTGGGTGTCAGTGGAAGAAGGGATTATTTCACATGGTGCTGGTGTCCTGATGGCCTGCTCCAGAAATACAAGCCACACTAAGCTGCCCATCCATCATTCAAAGCAGACAAGTGTGAGAGGTGATGAAGAAGACAGTGGATTGGATCTCTATGAGGTGGTGGGGGTTAAAGACATCACCAAACCTCTGCCTCTCGTGACACACTCAGCGAAATGTATCCATGCATGTATGGAGTCCACCTTGCAGGTGATGCATGTGAGTAGATGAGAAAAGGAAGTGATATTTTCAGAAGGAGGCTGTATGTCAAGTATGTCCATCGTCTTCTGATATCCAGTTCATGGTAACAGGAGTGCTGGAGTCTATCCCAGCTGCTGTAGACTAAGAGGCAGGATACACCCTGGGCAGGAGACTGTTGCATACCAAGCACAGAGAGACAGACAACTATGGTTCCTACAAGGTCATGACAATTCCTGATGAAACCAGTTCAGACTTACAGTATTTTGACCACTGAGTGACACGAAGCTCTGTCATAGAGCATTTTGTCTACACACATTAACACAACGTCAGCATCACTACTTTAACAGTTCTGTTGTGTAAGCAGCATCTCAGCTGATGATTAAGATAAGATAAGATAAGATAACCTTTATTAGTCCCACACGTGGGAAATTTGTTTTGTCACAGCAGGAAGTGGACAGTGCAAAAGTTATGACGCAAAAATTAGAATACAATAAGAATAAATACAGTACACAGCTGTACAGAATAGAATAAAATAATATACTATATACAGTAGAATAAAATAGAATAAAAATATACAATAAGATAAAAATAGAATACGAATACTATATACAACTGAGTAAAAATACAACGATGCCAGAAAAGATTATTGCACTTAGTGTTATTGCATATGTGTGGATGTGTGTGTTTGTTCAGTTAAAGTCTTTGTTGTGGAGTCTGACAGCAGTGGGGAGGAAAGACCTGCGAAATCTCTCCGTCCCACACCGTGGGTGCCGCAGTCTCCCACTGAAGGAGCTGCTCAGTGCTGTCACAGTCTGCTGCATGGGGTGGGAGACGTTGTCCAACAGGGATGACAGCTTAGCCGCCATTCTCCTGTCACTCACCACCTCCACTGGGTCCAGAGGGCATCCTAGAACAGAGCTGGCCCTTCGGATCACCCTGTTCAGTCTCTTCCTGTCCCCAGCAGAGATGCTGCCGCCCCAGCAGACCACACCATAAAAGATAGCAGAAGCCACCACAGAGTCATAGAAGGTCTTCAGGAGTGGGCCCTCCACCCCAAACGACCTGAGTCTCCGCAGCAGGTACAGCCTGCTCTGCCCTTTCCTGTAGAGGGCGTCTGAGTTATGAGTCCAGTCCAGTCTGTTGTTCAGATGAACACCAAGGTACCTGTAGCTGTCCACAGCCTCAATGTCCATACCCTGGATGTTCAGTGGTTGCAGTGGAGAATGCTTGTGCCTGCGGAAGTCTACCACCAGCTCCTTGGTTTTACTGGCGTTGATCTGGAGGTAGTTCAGCTGGCACCAGTCCACAAAGTCTTGAGTCAGTCCTCTGTACTCCTTGTCGTCCCCATCAGTGATGAGGCCGACTATTGCAGAGTCATCAGAGAACTTCTGCAGGAAGCACTGGGTGGAATTGTGGGAGAAGTCTGCAGTGTAGATGGTGAAGAGGAACGGAGCCAGAACCGTTCCCTGTGGGGCCCCCGTACTGCAGACGACCCTGTCCGACACACAGCCCTGAGTCCTCACATTAAAGCCAACTTCAAGAATCAGTCTGAACTCATTGTCTATAGCAGAGTCAGAGATGTCTAGAAACCAGAAAATGTTTAGTATCAGTGCAGGAAACAGTGTGAAGGACAGCGTGATTTAAGTACTTTCTGTCAGAAAAAGAAATATAAAACACTTTTATATTGATAGATGATTTATTGGTCACATGTTCATTGAACCATTGCTCAAATGTTTCATTCTAGATCAAAATGGATTGACTAAAGATCACCCACTGAGCTTCACAGTTACAATGACCAGCTCTAACTTGTCATGAGTCCTTGTCTAAAATGCTCAAAATACTGTTGCTCTATTTGCAAATTCTTAACAATGGAATTAAATCACTATTAAACCTAAATCATGATGAATATATTAATGCACCTTCATACTGTTAGTACCCAGGCAGTAATAATAGTCCAACTATGTCCTACATGTGCAGGTCTCTTATATCCTAATTTGACCTTGGCTGACACAAATTATTCAGGGTAAGTGTATCTGCCTAGATTGTACCACGCACATCTGCATGTGACATAATGTCCAGCTTTGGGCCGTTTACCAGTGTTGTAACTGAGCCAAAAGTGCTCTGAGTTGTCATGTTTAGCCCCAGATGTGTCTGCTATATGAGTAGGTAGTTAAATATAATACAACCACACCCTCGCATTTCAAAGAGTGGAATCTTTTCAGACTCTTCCATTTACACGCAACTTAAGTTACTTAGATGATTATCAGTATGAATCATTTATCAAACTTCAAAATCCAGTTGTAACAGAAATTCAGCACATGTGTATAATTAAGTCAGTTCTTAGATATGTATATATGCAAGTATGTTAACATTTCGTATATGCAAAATGTGAATATATCTGTATCTACAATACTGTACAAAAGTCTTGAGCCACCCCAATTTCTTTATAATTTGCCAAGAAAAGGGGAAATACATAAAATATAGCATGTAAAGCAAACAGAATTTGTTCTAATGAGCTTGGAAGTCAATATTTGGTGTGGCCATCTTTTTTCTTCAACGCGACCGGAACCCTAACTAATCCATAATTCGTGTAAATAGCCTTCAAGAAGGGTTCTTCAAGCTTCTGGAAGGACATTCAAAGCTCTTCTTTGGATGTTGGAGGTCTTTTGTTCTTTTCTCTGACAAAATGATCACGCACTGCTTCAGTAATGTCGAGGTTTGGCTATGGGGAGGCCAATCCATGACTGATAGCGTTCCATTGTGTTTTTCTATGCAGGTCTTTTACTGCATTGGCAGTTTGTTTAGACAAAATGCCAAATACCACTAATTGAAAACAAAGCCCCAAACTATGATAGAGCCTCTACGTGTCTTAAACATGACTGTAGACAATCATTGAATTGTGTAATTCTTTCCTGACCTCTGAACTCAAATTTGGAGTCATCGTTCCATAAGACCTGACTCATCATTTGTGGGTGAATAGTAGATTGATCAAATGAAACACCGGATGCATTTCTCAGCTATCGTGCTATGATTTTGCTGAGTTATGTTCTTATTTCTTTAGGACATGACAATAAAATACTGTGCATCTGTTGTAGATATTTTTTTTTGGCGTGACATGTCTTCTGTCCTTCACATGTTCAGTATCCTCATATTTTTAAAGGACACATTGCATAACATACAGTGATATGCAAACATTTTCAGCTGAACTGAGCACTTTTGGAATCTCTTTGTTGGTGCAAAAAGGATATTTTTTGTAGTATATGATGTAACATATATTTAAGTTTTGAAAGCATTTTCAGCTCAGATTTTCTGGAAACCTTATAAAACACAATTTTTCAATTTTTTGCCTTCTTGGTCTATATCGCAACTAAACATCATGAATCACAATGAAGCTAAAAGTGTGACATTTCACATGTATATTTCAAAATGGGTGTGTTGCATTACGTTGCAGACATGACTCAGCTGCTGAGTGTTCTACCCAGAAGAAACCCCTGTCCCAGCAGATGGTCTATAGCGGTTGTTTGGAAAGAGCCATGAGCCAGAATTAGTGATTACAATCAGTTGAAGCAACCCTGCATATGGGCTTTAGAGCCCTAACAAGATGTTACATATTTTGACTCCAACAACACACAGGTTTATTTCCCTACCCAGGAAGTTTTGTAGGGTCTTACCTTACACTATAAAGCATCTTGAAGCAACTGTTGTTGTGATTTGGCATGCTATGTTCAAAGTCTCTTAAAAATGACCTTTCTTCCCCAGTCTGTCTTGGCCATGTCTACACGCCTAAATCCGATTCTGTGATTGGCTGATTAGCGGTTTGCATTAACAAGCAGCTGAACAAGTATATTTAACAAAATTGCTGGTAGATACGTAGAATGTTACGGGTCAAGCTGATGAAGGTTGGGAGTGATCAGCTGTGTTTAACTTCAGGGCTTATCTGAATTAATGCTACGCTTTTAAGACTAAGCCCTAAAGACAGATGTTGTCTTAATTTATTCATTAAGTCTCTTCATGTTTCTGTCAGCCTTATGAGTTGGACGCACCTTGTAGATTTACTGTAACTAGAAATATGTAAATATTAGGGGTGCAACGATACACAAAATTCACGGTTCGGTTCGGTTCGATACTTTGGTGTCACGGTTCGATATTTTTTCGATACAAAAAAAATGTTCATGCCTTTTTAATTTGTCATTTATTAAAATTATAAATATATATTTTAACTCAAAAGTACAGTTTTTAAATTTAACCCTAACCCTTGTGCGCGTTTTTTATTTTGACAGCGAATGCGCACCTGTGGACCACTTATGTGCAGCCCTGGTTATTTAGCTCGTCATATTGCAGCCACAGAAATTCTTTTGTCCATGAAACCATAAAGCTGCACTTTCTTTTTGCCTTATAGTCTGATTTGTCATAACTTCTCCGTTTTGTGGTAAGCTTTTCTTTGGCTGTCACTTCTTCACCCTGACCTGTCTTATTTGGCTCAGAAGAAATGAAATATATATCCTCCTGCTTTTACACACGCACTCACATAAGCTCAGCGATTCTCTGCGCGATCAACCTCTCACATGTTTAAGCTTGCTGCGGGAGATTTCACTTGTCATGTTTGCATAGTGAGCTAACGATTAATAAGACGATGTCAGAGGAATTGGTGCACAAATTTTCATCACTCACAGATCAGTGCTGTCGCTCTCTATACACAGTTCGCGCGATTGCAAAGTGAAAGCAAAAAAACAAGCGCAAATTCAAACGCGATTTCAATATGTCACATATTGACAGTGGCTCACCGATGCCAATGACATAATTACCCAGCTACATTTCTGAAAGAATGCAAAAGCATTGACATATATTTTTCTTCCTACAATAGCCCGACGGGCAGGGAAGAGATAGATTTTGGTAGCCCGACTGAAAAAAATCGCTAGCCCCAGGACGTCGGGCTAGCGATATTGCAAGCCCTGTATCTGATTGAGGAATCACTCATCTTTGGAAAAGAGAGTTTATTACAGAGAAATGTCTCTTTCCAAAATAAAAGCTATACTATCTGCTTCTTCTGGGCTATATTCTCAGCAGCATAAGGAGAATCATGTGCTAACAGCTGTCTAAATGACTCGGCTAAAGTTAGTAGCATGCTTGTTGTTTTTGTCTTTGCACTAGGATGATGTCGGCGTAAATGTGCAGTCATATTCGTTGTGTTCCCACTAGTGATTTCAGGTTAATCTCGTTGAAATGACCTTAACGCCACAACACGGCAAATCTCCGTTAACGAGCTACCGCCGATTGCCCCGTGCATGGGGCTAGACGGCAAACACGTTAACGAGCTAACTGCGCTAACACACTAGCTCCCACCCATGTAATTGAGCATTGCACGGCACATCCAACATACTGTTTTACTTTAGTCCATGACTCGCTTACCTTCAGGGTCATACGTCACATGAAAACCAAAATACAGTTATAGATCCAGAGGGTAGATTTCTAATTATTAAACTATCAATATTGAACAAAAAACTATGTATTGTTAGTATATATGGTCCAAATGTTGATGAACCCTCATTCTTCCACGGTTTTTTTAGTGCACTCTCTGAACACCTTGATTGCACACTCATTCTTGGCGGTGACCTCAACCTTGGACTAAATGAAGAAATGGATAGGCTCAACACAACAGGAACTCAGCGTAATTGGCAGTCCACAAATATAATCAAACAGTATATGAACGACTTTGGTCTTTGCGATGCATGGCGCTCTCTTCACCCCACCAGTAAGGAATATACTTTTTTCTCGCATGTTCATCACTCTTACTCTCGTCTGGATTATTTTTTGGTCAGCAGCTCACTGCTGTGTGACATTTCAGACACTGAGATTCATCCTATAGCTGTCAGCGATCATGCTCCTGTATCTTTAACACTAATGCACAAGAATAATACTACGCCAAGTAAAAACTGGAGATTTAATATATCACTACTTAAAGATGAAGACTTTATTAAATACTTTAAAAAGGAATGGACTTCATATTTAGACTTTAATGACACTCCCGGAATATCTGCTTCTGTTCTATGGGAAGCAGGGAAAGCTGTGATGAGAGGTAAAATAATTTCTTTCTCATCACACAAAAAGAAAGAAGAAAACAAAAATATTCAGGAATTAGAAAAAAACATCAAATCACTAGAAGAAGCCTACGCGTCCCACCAAGATCAGGAAACATTGAACAAAATATGCAAAACAAAACTAGAATTAAATGAAACTATTAATAAAAAAACACAATTCCTTATACAAAGACTTCGCTTGCAGAATTTTGAACACAGTAACAAATCAGGTCGATTTCTAGCTAACCAGCTAAAAATAAATAAAGAAAAAATAACTATATGTGCTGCTAAAGATTTATCGGGGAACACAATATATGATCCTGGAAGAATAAACAACATTTTTAGGGATTTCTATGAAACTTTATACTCACCACAAATAAACCCATCTAAAAATGAAATTGATCAGACGGCTTCCCTGCAGAATTCTACAAAGAATTCTGGACAATTTTGGCACCAGTATTCCACAGCATGTTGCAGGAAATCGAGGAAAAGGGCAGACTACCACCAAATATGAATTCTGCCAACATTAGTCTCCTGCTAAAACCAGGCAAAGACCCTTTATTTCCCTCAAGCTATCGTCCAATTTCTCTTTTAAATGTAGACCTTAAAATAATCTGCAAAGCTCTCTCAAAGAGATTAGAGAAAATGACCCCCCTCTTAATTCATCCTGACCAAACTGGTTTCATAAAAGGTCGGCACTCCTCAACAAACACTCGTAGATTACTTAATTTAATAGACTACTCATACGATAAAAACATCGAAACCATAATATTATCTCTAGATGCAGAAAAAGCATTTGACAGAGTTAATTGGAAATTTTTATTCGCAACTTTACACAAATTTGGTTTTGGAAACTCTTTCATAAACTGGATAAGAATATTATACAATTCCCCAACGGCTCGTATCAGAACAAATGACCAGACATCCTCCAGCTTCTGTCTCCTGAGGGGCACCAGACAGGGATGCCCACTCTCCCCTTCACTTTTTGCAATTTTTATCGAACCTCTAGCAGCAGCATTTAGACAGGCTACAACAATTAAGGGAATAAAATGTAAGAACATAGAACATAAAATCAGTCTCTATGCGGATGATGTGTTGCTTTTTCTGCAAAACACACAAACCAACCTCTCTGAGGTAATTACTTTAATAAACTGGTTTTCAAGAGTTTCAGATTATTCAATTAACTGGCCAAAATCTACAGTTCTCCCCATTAACTGCTCCTTCCATAATTCTTCCTCTGCCCCACTGCAATCCGGAAATATTAAATATTTAGGTATTAATGTCTCTCCTAAGCTTTCAGACTTAACTAAACTAAACCACATCCCACTTCTAAAGAAAGTAGAAGGCGATCTGACTAGATGGAAATCTTTACCCATATCACTCATGGGAAGGGTCGCCACTATAAAAATGATGATCTTGCCAAAAATAAATTACTTATTTTTGATGATCCCTAACAAACCATCACAAGATTGGTTCAGATCTCTGGATTCATATATTTCCAAATTCCTTTGGAAAGATAAACCCCCGCGTATTAGCTTAAAAACGCTACAAAGAACCAAGGATAGAGGAGGATTAGATCTGCCTAATTTTCACCAATACTTCTTAGCCAACAGGCTTCAGTTCATCTCAGAATGGTTAAAACATACCTTCTTAGTTGAGCCCTGGCTAGATGTTGAACAGGCACTATGCAAGGATCTAGAGATTTCAGACCTACCATTTATTAGCTCAAACATCAAAAGACATGAATGCTTTAAAAGTATCAACATCAGCTTTTCTCTAACAGCATGGTGGGAGTTTCTAAAAATAACGGAGTCTTCATTAATCCCATGCAAACGTACACCTATCTGGAATAACCCTGACATATTACAAAACAATAATATGATTAATTTCCCAGAATGGAGTTGTAAAGGAATTAAATACTTAGAACATATATTAGAGGGAACAGAATTTATTCCATTTGACAGACTAGTTGAACAATATGGGATCAACAAGACAAGGTTTTTAGAATATCAACAAATTAAATCCATAGTAAAAAAGAAATTTAACCTCAGTCAAGTTGAATTACAAACACCACTAAGTGCGGCACATTTTCTTACTCTTAAATCCCCCAAATTATTATCTAAAATATACAGAACACTTTCTAAATTAGATGAATCAATATCACTTCCTACTGCAAAGTGGGAAGCAGATTTATCAGTCAACCTAGACCAAAACTTCTGGTCTCAGATTTGCTTAAAAACTTTTAAATTAATTAAAAATCCCAGTCTGCAATTAATACAATACAAAATACTTCATAGAGTGCACTATACAGGTCATCGGATGTTCAAGATGGGCTTTACATCTTCCAACAACTGCTCACACTGTCAAGGCAATACACCAGACAATTACATCCACGCTCTTTGGTTCTGTCCACCAGTGCAAAAGTTTTGGCGCGAGATATGTGAAGACTTATCAAAGTGTCTGAAATGTAACATTCCAACTTCCCCCTTAGTGTGTCTACTGGGCAGCTTAGATAATGTCACTTCAGAAAAGAATATAGCCCATATGATCTTCACTGCCCTATGCATAGCCAAGAAAACAGTCCTCATGAACTGGAAAAATAAAAATAATCTTAATTCTAACCAATATAGAAATTATCTATTAGATTACATTAGTCTTGATACAGCCTCTGCCACCACATTAGATCAATTGCTCTGGGCCCCTTTTATCAGCTCCATCACCTAGTGGGGGTGGGGGGTCATAGTTTGGTCCCGCCTTCACTGTTGTGATTGGTGAGGGGGTAGGGACAGGCTTAGGGCGTCGGGGGGTTCCCCGGAGGCATCTTCCTTGGGGAGCTCAACCCGGGGTAGCGGTCACGTCCGGTTGGGGGCTCTGTTGGCTCTCAGGTGACTGTTTCCTCGCGGCTGCGTGCAGCGGGGCTAGGGGAGGGTCTGTGCTGACGGACGTGGGTTACTGACCTGGCAACCTGGCTGCCCCTGGGTGGGTCCGGGATGGGCGTGAGGTTCTGGGGGCGCTCCGTCTCTGGGCTGGGGCCCGGGCCGGGCCTCGGGGGCTTGGGTCCTGGTTGGTGTGTTGCCGGGGTTGTGGGCGGGTGGGTGCATGGGGGCCCGGCCCTGGAGCAGGGTGCCGCCGGTGCGTCGAGCCGCCTGGGGGGCTCTTCAACTGGTGGGGGGGATGGTCACATCTTGCAGGAGCTTTCTTCTCTTCAGGAACTCTCTGCAGGAGGGGGAGATACAGGAGAGGTGGAGGAAGATCTCAGCCTGGGCGTTTACCGTCTTATGTAGTCTGGAAGATGTGTGGATGGTGGGGTGGGTGCAGTTTTCTCTGTGGTGGGGTTGGGTGGACTGTCCAGGGCTCTGTGGAGCCGGGGGGCGCTACTGCACTGGGCCCCGGTCTGATGGGCCTGGGCCCCCCTTCCCTGGCGGGTCGCGGAGGGTGGGGGTGCCTACTGGGGTCAGCGGGGGAGCTGGCCCCAGGGAGGGGTTACCTGCCCCTCCCTTCCTTCCCTCCCCATCTCCAGCTGCCTCCCTCTTCCCGCTCCTCCACAACCACCCACACATGCAGGGCCTTGGAGTGGGGGTATGTCACCAGGGTGCAGAGGAGGCTACCCCCCCCCCCCCCCCCCCCCCCCCCGTCCCCTTCTGGCTGCCTCTGCCTCAATTTTATCCCACAACTTAGACATTCACATTATTCACACTCTCATTACACATACATATAGGATCTTGGGGGTGGGCACAATCACGGAGTCCAAATCACCATCAGGGTGTATACCTCACCCCTGACGTCGTTGCCCACCTCTCAATTTTAAATACACTTAGTCATTGAGGGCTAGCAGGAGGGACTATGCGCTTACCTGCTGCTCCTTGGCAGGTAGCTCCATGCCCTCCTGGGTTTTAATTGCACCTTAGAACACATATGCATCAACACTACAATGAGCGGGTGGAGGGAGGTTTGGAGTCTTCTCCCACCCCCATTCTCTGCGGCCTGCTGGAGCGGGAGGGCTAGTAGGAGGAGTTGGCCGTCCGACTGCGGTCTGGGGTGTGGGGCCTCCCTGCTGCTGCGGAGTCGGGGTGGTCTGCCTCTCCCCACCGCAGGGAAAAGGGTAACACCACCTGGGTCTGGGTGCAATTCCCCCCTCCAGGGGCAAGGGTACCTAGACCCGGTTTGTAGAGTACGCTTGGGGAGTGTGATTGTGTGTACAGCGTCTCTTTATGTCTGTCTCCACGTTGGTTGAGTGTGGAGTGAGTGCATATGAGAGCATGAGGGTGGGAATGGATGTTTGTGTCTGTGTGTGCCTGTATGTCTGTGTCTATATGTCAGGTTGGGTATCAGACGCCACCTCTCTGGGGACACCTCAGGCCCTCCAAGGTTTGGAGGCCTATCTCCACCCACCACCACTTCCCCTGCCGGTGGCGGACTCCCTCAGGTGTCGGTGTGTTGGTGGTTCTTTGTGTCTGGGGGTGGGCGTCCGGGTACACACCGGCTCACTCCTTGGCGGCCGCTTGTCGGGGCCTGGGGCCTGGGGCTCGCTCGGGCCCCTTTGGAGGTGGGGTGCCCCCGGCCTCTCGGCCTGGGGCTCGGTCACTCAGGCACAGCTGGGGGCCGGCGGAGCTCACGGGCGCGTCACTGCAACTCCCCCTGACTTCTGCTCCGCGGCTGCTGGGCGAGCCCTCATCTGGGACTCTCCTCAGCTCTTACTGGAACAGTGGCGCGGCTGCCCCTCTGTTGGTCTTCCATGGTCTCTTGTGTTCTGGGGGCCTCTGGATGTCTGGAGTTTTGATCTCCTCCATACCTGCTTCACACCCTGGAGGACGGGGCTGTGGCCCCCCCACACTCCCTAGCAGATCATTACATGGAGAAACCTTTGGAATGCAAGCATGCTGATCCACACAGGTATGCACACATGGGTATTCACAGACGCGGACTAAAGCTTTCTTGGCTGCTGCCTCAAAGCACACTGTGCGCTGTCTATCTTGCGTGCTGCACAATATCGTTTATTATTTAGTAAATATTGATATCTATGACTAGCTAGTTTATTGTGATGGTGCTTTGTTTTCTCTATTATTATGTTACTCTTTGTTGTTTGCTGTCTCCTCTGTTTGTTTTTTTTGTTTGTTTGTTTTTTTTTCTCCATACAGGTGACCCAGGAGTTCTTTTTTTTTTTTCTCTCTCTCTTCCCCCCCCTTCTCACCGTCTCTTCTCCCCTTTGGTTTTCTTTCTTTCTCTCCCCCTCTTTCTCTCATTCATTCCCCCTGTCCTATTTATTAAAAAAAAAAAAAAAAAAAAAATGACAAAGGATGAACTGAAGCTCTGCCATCACGTAATGTCGCATACTGCTGTTTCTGATGTCATTTAAAAAAAAAAAAAGAAAAAAAAAAAAAAGAAAACCAAAATAATTCCAAACGCCAGATCTGGAGAGCTTAACTTCTGTCTTGCTAGCTTGCCCTGCGCTCTTCCTTCTGACTATGCTGTCTGTGTTGAGCACTCAGTGGATCTGCGCTCGACAGTGCAGCCTAGGCGGAGTAGTCGAACGCAGATTCACTGAGCGCTCAACACAGACAGCATCGTCAGAAGGAAAGTTGATAAAATAAATTACAAATGTTGTATTGTTCGATACATATGCGTACCGAACCGAAAGCACTGTATCGAACGGTTCAATATCGATACAAATATCGTTGCACCCCTAGTAAATATATTTATTTATATATTTATTTTTAGAATTATTTAATACACTGATTTATGTCCTGTGCCTGCAACCCAGTAAATGATTTATTCCTCAAGTGAGAAAAAGGTTGTTCAAACTATTTTAAACAATTTTAATGAATATATAGCGCTATAATAATCCCTAATTATTTCCCATATATATATTAAAACATTAAATCAGATTGATAATGGCCATTACTCGGTGTGACCAGGCTAAGCTGAATTCATTTAAGGTACATTTGTGACCTTATGACTGACTAATATTAACTATATATGCTAAAAACCAGATGTGCATTATTAACATTTAAATCAATTAAATTAAAAGTAAGCAGTGATTTTAAAATTTATTTCAAATAACCCTTTTTGAGATGCACAAATTCAGCTTATATAGTCAATGGAGTGTGCAATGCTTGTGTGTTTCTAGCGTTTCTGATGATACAAGTGTTTCCACTCCTGCTGTCTGATAAAATCCATCAGCAGCAGGTTTAGATGATGGTGAGAAGACTGTGATGAAGGATGACTGCAACTTAAGAGAGCATGTATATAACAAATGTGGACCTGAGCTGCTGAGCAAATATCCTATAATAGTGAGTGAGGGGCTATTTTTAGCCCATGTTGCCATGTGTGAGGAATGCTCTCTGCTGCACGCTCAGGCAAACTGTACATTTTTTGTGCACACGATAGAGCGTCATCCTAATCCCATGCATGAATGGAAGAGACGATGAGCTCCAATCCACTGAACTAAACTGCAGAGAGATGCGCGCGCACACACATATCTCTTCATTATCAGTATTGTTTATTTATTATTTATTATGTGCCTCTGTGTCTATTCTTATCCGTCCTGTATCTGAACCTTTCTGTTGTTCCTGTTGTTTTACTGGCCCGACAAGCTGAAGATAAAGCGGTTCCTCTTTTCCATCTTCCTGCCGTTATTTGCATGCTTCACTGACATGTAAGTTCAGGAATAAAAGATGCCAGTGTTGCAAATTTGACTGGGGCTATCAAGACTGGAAAGTACCCTTCATTGCTGAAGTCATACTAGGCTTTTTTTTTTATTTAAAGGAACATCAGTTGCAGGTTAATTAAATGCCATCTCAATATCAGGACTTGTTTATATTGTCAGTGCTGACTGACAGGACATAATGCTTTCTTCATAATACTGGAATATTTTAGTTATCTGTAACAGGTAATGGCAATACCTCTAAAACGCCACATGACAGCAGCAGAGATCAACAAAGTGCTGCTAACCTGCAGCCTGCATTATTTCCCCTGCAGTGATGAACAAAGGTGAGGACTTTTTTTTATTATTATTGTTTTTACAACATCATATGTCAACTGAGATTAAAAATTGAAACTGGTAAAATGCAGTGGTTCAGCAGCAGCTATGCAGACAGGGCTGTGTTTGGCTATTTTAACCACAAAAGATCCTCAACGGTTTATTGAGCAAAATTGACCTCAAGCTGCAAACTGTCCATCCTCTTTCACTTCTTCACTTCATGATGTGAGAGGCACAGTACACCTTGGACAAGTTGCCAGTCTGCTGCAGGTTTAACACATAACCACGCATGTCTTTGCTCTGCAGAAGGAAGCTGGAGTACCTGGAGAAACTCCATGCAGATACAGGGAGAACATGGAAACTGCGCACAGAACGATTCAAACGTACGACAGAGAACTTATAGGTGGCAGTGCCACACTACAGTATCGCTCTTCTTTTAACCCCTGAATTTTCGCAAACATGTCCAAATTGAGAAAAATTCTATTTTTGAAATGGTCATGTTTCCTAAACTACTCATGCAATATTGATAAACATGGACTGGTATGAACTGAAACTTTATCAAGTATGGCATGCAAATGTCAAACTTCTATCCCGATCTAGTATCATGAAATCTGCAAGGCTGTAAAGTTACATTTTTTAAGTATATCAACATATTCTTTTACAATTTGGTGTTAAGATGCACCAGTGAAATGCATATAACCTTTGCACCTCATCTATTTGAGTCCAAAATTGCTAAACATTTTTTGTCATATTTATGTCACAATATACTGAGTAACTGAAAAAATACATATTTCTTGTCACAACATTCCACCCAGACATCAATATCTTCACCTGGTGGGTTAGGCTATAAATAAATGCAGTAAAATTTGTATTTTCTTTAACTGAAGTGGAATAATCCTGTTGCGCTTTCTAATAACATTTTTCATAACTCTTCTCTATATAGTTCTTTTTCTGATTTTTAAATTGTTACATAATTGGGACAGATGAAATATTATATGCTATTTTTTATCAGATAATATATGATATGCATACAATTTATGATTAAAGCTCATCCAAACAATAAATGTGGAAATGTGGAAACTTCTGGCTTCAATAAACAAACATGGCAAAAATTCTGAAGTGAAGCTTCCAAACAGGTCTTCACAAATAAACTGGTAACAGAGGTTACATTTGTGTGTTTTTCTAGAGACAATTTCCATCAAACAAAGACAGATATCAGTGCTAAAAGGGAGCACCGTTATAACACCACAAAATGTCTAGGCCCCATATTTAACATCTACTGGACAAAGGATGTTGAAGATTGAGCTGCCAGGCACGAGGACAGATGGCAGACGTATGACAGAGGAGGACATTGGGGATAGGGTGAGATTATATTATATTAATATCAATGTTGACATAATTCTGATGATAGAATAGTTTTGCTCAGAGAAAACAACTTTTTCTCTGCATAAAGCTGTATATGCAAGACTGCAGGCTGGTTTTTACAAAAGCAGAACTTTCAGTGTAAGCTGCACATTTGTGGCATATGCAAATGGTGCTTCCACCTTGTTGCAGACCGGTAAAACACAACTTCAAATAACAACTTTTTACAGAAGTCGTTGGAGAATTCCCAGAATGTGTTCTTACATGCACTGTACTGTTTAACGTATTTGCTCACCTGCCTTCACATGCATGAACTTGAGTGACATCTTAATACATAGTAATATGATACCCTTTCCCATTTGGCAATGACATATTGCATAAGGTTTAGGAGCGTGTTTATGGGAATATTTACCACTGTGGCGGAGGCGTGGCCCCGGGCGCAGCTGCAGGGGAGGAGTGGAGCGGAAGGCTCATCAGGGCGGCGCTGCGAGGCCGGTAAGAACAGCTGATGTTGTTTATGGACTGATGATGGTTTCCCTCCCCTGTGTTATAGTGAGACGGAGAGGAGCGGGAGAGGAAGAAAGAGACACACATAAGCTGGGATGGACAGCTGTCATTCTGTGCGATAGTATCAGTGTGTGAAAGTGTAAATAAATGTGGAACTTGGCGATAAAGACCTGTGTGTGCGTGTACCTGTGCCTAGTATATTCCACAACCACTTTTTCAGAAACACTTTTTTATGGGATTTCCAGCATTGACTGGCGAAAGTTTGCCAGCTCTGGGCACTATGCTCCTCAGCACCCACCCCTCCCCTGCAGCTGAGCCACAAACCACACATACCGCCATCGCCCGACTTTGACCGGGGAGCCGTCCGGCCTAGCCTGGATGAATGGATTTAATAGTTAAATGTATCAGTTGTGAATGAGCATTAAAAAACTTGAGTCCTCAAAACTCAGTTTCCAGATGCAACACAATATAAACAAGAAGCACTCCAGGAGGTCAGTCCACCACCGAGCCAGCTCACTGTCCGCTGTGCTTTTAAGGGACTCGTATTTTATTTTGTCTTCATTCATTTTTTATTAATTGCTCTTTTTAAATGTACTTTGCACTTTGGTCAGATGTGACGTGATATTTTAAATCCCATTATAGTACTTTCTATATGTTGACAATACATCCCGCACTTTTAAGAATCAAAGTTTTGCAATTATAAAGCTTTATATCAACTTTTGACAAATAAATAATTATGTTGACCTTGAAGACTTTGGTGGATGTAAAAAGAAAAGTGGGACATTTAACAGAAACTCTGTAAGATGAAAAACATCTTTTTAATAAAAATTATTTTGTAAGTTGTTAAAACCTGATTTTTCATGGTGTGAACTCCCTTCAGTTGAAATAAAATAAACCAAATTAAATGTTACTCAGCCTTTTCTCGTCAAGCAGCACATACCTGTAACCTTATACTCAAAGAGCTAGGGAACATCACACTTCTCAACACTTTCTCTATATCTGTTCGTGTTGCTGGATGATCAGTAAATTAGTTCCAACCCTTACATTTTGTTTTTGCTATATCATGTTGTTTATGATGTAGTTTTATCAGAAATTTATTGTATATTTTTTGTATCGCATTTGATACAATTTTGGCAACTTTTGTTAACAACAATGTTAATTTTAGACCAAAATAGAGTTTTGTCCATAACATTTTGAAATTATGGCAAGTATTGATCATGTTGATGAGATAGAGGTCTTAGAAACTCATGTAGCAAACATGATACGATTGGCATTAGGCTTAACTGTGTGTGCACATTTTTATATACCATCAGTTGAAAATAGGTGAAAATATCCTTGCTTGATTACATTTTTCTTATTCTGTATTTGACATGATGTTGTTCATACTAATAAACCTCTTAATGTCCACCAGATTAGCATAGAGATGTTTAAAGTTTGGTTTTCCTCCTCACATATACAATCACCAAATACTTCATTAGTTACACCTATTCAATAAGTTAATAAAAAAAAAACGCTAACAGATGGATGTATGGTGTGAGTTTGAATATCTAAGGAGAATTCTTCAAGGTCACTAATATTTAAACCTAGGTGACATCTTCCTCAAGCTATTGTGCTCACAAGATTTTCAGAAAACTATATTTGAACTTTTCTGAGATTTTTAGTAGATTTGCCTATGCTATCAATTTGAAAATCCTACATCATCTCATTTTCCAGTTTTGTTCGCAGAGTTGGGTGTCCACACTTCACGTCCAGCGGTGTGACAGGAACAACTCATAGGCTATTTACAGAAGGAAAAATATTGGATTGCAATCCATTCATTTCCGCCTCAAGTCACGTACGTCGTTCCACCGAAACCATTGCCGAAACTATTAAAATCACGAAAGTGTATTCATACATATGACCAGAGTGACGTTAAATAACACAGATAAAGTTATTATTGTTTTCGTGCTGTGGAAACATGCCCCTTAACAAAACACCATGTAGACAAAATTCAGTTTCAGGATGACAGTGCAAAGTGACTCACTGTGCCTCTATGCCAGTCAGTTAAAGAAAGTGTGATGAATTTACATGTAGTCAATAGCAACACAAACACACTGACCAATTTAAAGGATTTGAAAAGAAAATTGTGCACAAAAATAGTAATAAAGTATGCTGTGCTTCTGGATAGAAGAACATAGGTACTCATGTACCATGTGCATTTTTTATTCAGTTATTTATGTTCGTTGCTAAGCAGCAACAAACAGGGTACAGCAGTTTTGTCTCTCAGCAAGAAGGTCCTGGGTTCAAATCCTTCATGTGGCCACGGCCTCTCTGTGTGGTGTCTGCATGTTTTCTCTCCAGGTACCCCGGCTTCCTCCCACAGTCCAAAGACATGCAGTTAGTTGGGCCAACTGGACTGGTGATTCTAAATTGCCTACAGGTATGAATGTGAGTGTGAATGGTCGTCTTTCTCTTTGTGCTAGACCTGCGACAGACTGGCCACCTGTCCAGGGTGTACCCTGCCTCTCGTCCTATTTTAGAAGTTCCAGCCCCCCGTGACTCTGATAAGAACAAGAGGAAGAAAATGGATGAATGGGTTATTGCTGTATATTGCTAGGCAAGTTCTAAAACTTCACCCTCTTAACTAAATCCAGAAAAAATTCAAATATCTTTTGACCCCTGAACTTTGGCAAAAGTGATCCAATGGTGATACGTGTTTCAGTTTCTTTGCTATGGCCTCTCTTCCTAAACTGTTTCACCTGGTTTTCATGAAGTTGGACTTCATGATTTATCTCAAGTTGGCCTTTTGACTTCTACACTCAGAAAAATTATGGTTCTTAAATGGTTCTTCAGATGTCTTCATGGTTCTCTAAAGAACCATCATACGTCAAAGAACCTTTTTATTTTGTGGATGGTTCTTCAGCTATTACAAATGGTTCTTTAAAGAACAAAAGGTTCTTCATCCTTAGCAATCTAAGTTTGATGGTGTAAATGGCATAAATATTTATTCACTATAACGAAGCTGTGAATTATACTGTGTGTTTTCTTTGTGTGCATGTGTGTGCGAAGGGGGAGGGCGGGATACCTGGCAATTACCCTTTAAGAGAAGATGGTAGGAAACTGAATATTCAAATAAAAGTTAGAAATATCTGCTAAAAATATACTGGTGGCAGGGGTGGGGGGCCAAAGCCTAACGACCCTAACCCCCCCCACACACACACCCCTAACCCCGTAAACCCATTAGGAATATGGTGAGTTAACAAACAGTAGACACAATACACACATTCAAATACTGTACTTTAGTTTAAAATTTTAATAAAGCATTACTATTTTCTACTCCAAGGCATTACTTTTGAGATTATTATATATTTTTGAAAATATAGCATAATGATAATACTAGTTATTGTAAACTTTACAAACCACCCAGCAGTATGTAAAGTCAAATTATAAAATACAAGTAAATAACAATTTCAGAACAGAATGTCAGTGTAATGAACACACTTCGTTTTGACAAAGCGCACTGCTTAGGTAAATGATCTGAGTAGTTGTTCATCACTGAGCAATTTGTTAATATGTGTTAATAAATGACAGGGAGAGAGAGAGTGACGTCAGAACACGTCATACTATCCGGTTGTTAAGTGATGACGCGACGAATCCTACTTCCGGGTCTAAAGTAGTCTGCGTTTAATATGGCTTTTGTGTTGTTAACATGTTTAATGTTATGTATTTTCTTCTATTTGATCTCAAAAAGCTCCTAAAACAGTCAGTGATCCCTGTTGACCTCCCTCGGCTTTTATTACCGCTAATCATTTATTTAAGCTCAGTTTTTAAAACCTTAGGATGTAACTACAGCCCAGACCATGCAGCAGTATATGAATGACTAACTTCGTATTGTGGATGGATTATCTCAGTTGTTCTCCTGGCTGAAGTTTGGTCCTTTTACAGCATCCTGCCATGCGATTACATTTGTTCCTGACCACCGAGAAAACTCACGTTAACTTTTATCGAGTGGAAAAAAAGTTAGCTTGTTTATATTATGCTAACATAGCTATGTCGCTAGCGGTCACGTAGAAAATCATTATATACCAGCTAGCCCAACTTCAGTAACCCTACAAACGTCACTGCTGTTTAGTTTTCTGTCTTCATTTATGCTGGAAGTGATAGCAGAGTTGTACGTTTTAATTTGTATCCAAAACCCTGCAGTCAGGACATGCTATATTGTATTTAGATAGAAGCTAGCGAGCTAACTCCCTGCTAACTTCTAACTCCGTTAAATGTCATAAATTCCGTTTTCATGGATGCCTGGATGCTAAACTCAATTGTTACACCTGGTAGAGCAGAACGCTGATCATTTTATTAAAGATGAAAGACTTTAGACAGTTTTTCAACTCTCAGTAATGCCATATTGATAGTTTGATATGTGGACCTGCAGCGGAGTTTAGACCCAGACACGGCTAGTGACGTCAGACTGAACAACCGGATAACCTCCCGGGAGCGGACGGAGAGGGTCAGTCGTTGGGATGCGCATGCGCAGACAGAGTGTGCGAGCGGCGGGCCTTGACCTTTGGGGGGAAAAAAACTCACGGACGGTGACAGCTAGGCGGATAACAGTCTTCAGTACCTGCTGGACTTTGAAGCTGTGGATTCTGGGACTGTTAGAAAAGGTAAAACATTTTCATTAAAACCTTATTACTGTTTTGTTTTTGTTACTCTTCATTGTAGATGGCTGTTAATGTTGTGCTAACAGTAGCGATTAGCTAGATACGTTAGCCGTTGAGGTCAGCGCAATTTAGTATCTGGTATACAAAAACTGTTTTCCTAACAAAACCACTGTTATAATTAAGTGAAGGTGCTCCCAGCTAATTTGAACCTTTGGCTTCTAAAATATGTGGTTCAATTGCGTGCTGCGTACATAACCTAATGTCAGCTAGACCGAAATTAAAATTTTATATATTGTTAAAGTCACTAAAATGGCGCCTGAAGCCTGTTGTGATGTTAGCTCTGTGTCTGCTCTAGAAACTCTGAAATTCTGTAGATCTGAGCCGTACATTAAATACTCACATGAACCTGTACTTTGAATTCTGTATGAGCTGTATAAAATACAGCTATGCATAAGAGTTTTGAATGAATAATTAGATTAGATAACTCTTTATTGTCTAATTGAATTATATAGAAATGAATAGAAATGTGACATGAGAAGGTGTGTCTTTGACTGTTCCTGCATAACTTAGTTTCGGACTAGTTGACAAGTTATGCTCCGGTCATTTGATGTTTCCAAGATAGATGTTCTTTTGTAATATAGTTAATTTTTTTGTATATTTCATTTATCCACCATCATACATACAAGCCAAGAAGAGGTCGTTATACTAACAAGAGGTATCAACGCTGGGCCAAATTCAGCACGTGGTTAAAGTTTGTAATCCAGCCAGGGTGTAAATATCACTCAGCAGCCAGAGCTGAAGCAGGTAGCATCAACACATAAATCTACTCTACCCGGCTTAAATCACAAGAGCACCTCTGACCAAAAAGCTGTAGATTTTTCTTGTTTGCACAAATTAATCCAGATTCACATTAATTGTGTTCACAGCTCCAACAAAATGAGGAAGAGGAGGGGGAGAAACACAATTAGGTTGAATTACAATTGGATGGAAGGCGAGGACAAGGAGAAGGAAGCTTAGGATGAGGAGGAAGAGAAGCAGCAGGAGCATCTTTAGGGATCCCTATGATGTCATTGAGGTTTGTTTCATTAATATGGTCCTCTCACAAAGAACGATGACTTGTTTTAGTTCACCTACTTCCTGTATTAAATAGTGATGTGCAAAATGTTGTGAAAAACCATGGAGCAGGCACGTATAGTGCATCTGCAGGTAAATGAACATCAAATCTCTAAGACAGACTGAAATCTGTATATTTATCACCCTTATGATAAAACCCATGTCAGCCATTGGTTTATAGACTTTGTATTTTGAAGCCTCAACATTTGTTTTATTGCTGTTGCTATGTTGGGACCATATTAGGATGAGGGATCAGAATCTGGAGTCATGCACACTATTGTTTCATTTAGTGTGTATCCATAAGATTCGTACAGCAGACCCAAGTTGTGCCTTGAGAACAGGAAAGTCGTCTGCTTAGAGGAGAACTGTAATAGCAGGCTTGTACAAAGTGAGGCTTTGTGCTCTCGTTTTACTTCTGTCACCCTGTTTTGATGCAGATTTCACTTGAAATCAGGCAAGAACTGGACTTATTTTTTATAATGTGTTCTTGTGAATTGATTGTGTATCGCATATGTTTGATTTGACTTTCTGCAAGACAACAATCGTCCACTGGCCAAAAAAGTTTTCCAAATACCTCCACGTGATCAAGCCTGGATTTAGAAAAGAATAGCAAAAAAAACCTGCACCTCCTGCTTCAGATGCAATTTGTATTTCTGTGTTCAGAGGCAGCGGCGAGAGGGGAGACCTCGGCTCATCCAGCTGGAGAGACTGACCAGGAGGAGTCGAACATTAACTCAGCTCTTCCAGGGCACCCTGCAGACTCGGCTGCTGGCATCGACGAGGGATGACGTGAACGCCAAACTGGAGTCCATCACAGGTCAACTGCAGGTATGCGAGTCAGACCTTCTGAGGAGGGTTTCACTTTTCTCTCTTCTTTATAACTGACTCTTTTCTCTATCTCTTTCAGCTCCTTGTCTCAGAGTGGGAGGGATTTGAAGCACAAAGGGAGGAGCTTGTCGTTTGGTTGGCTGATATGGATGTCCGCCTGAGTGAGGTTGACCAGCTGACAGGAAGCACCAGTGAAAAACTGAAACAACTGCAGGTGTGGGATTGTTTTGATATGACATATATTTGATATGAAACATACGTCAGAGAGATTATCCTAAACTGGACTAACAAAGGACCATGAGTACAACATGAAACGTACATTACATAGCGTAAGGCTGAAGTTCATTGATCATTTTAATCATAAACTTGTTGTTGAAATATTTTTACTGGACATGCAAGCATCTGCTGATGAAAATTTGTTGATTTATTGGTCTGTTATGAAGCTATTGCTATTTCTAATGTGTTTTATCACTTTCTGATGTTTTATTAATTAAACAATACATGTATTATTTGTTGTGTTATCTGTAGATATAGTATTTTTATATATATATTTATTTATAGTATAGCAAATATATTTAATTATTACTGTTTAAAACACTAATGTGTGACGTGTATTAGTAGTGATGTTGTGCTGAGGGTTAAAATGCCTTTTTGTCTTTTGGTTACTACAAAATGACAATAAACCATTAATATATGTCTATGCTGTGCTCGTATTTATTTTACCCTGCTCAAATTCAATTTATGATGCATTTTATTTTGAAAGATTTAAAATGGTTCTTTAAAATGGTTCTTTTAAAAGAACCATTTTTAAAAAGGTTCTTTGAAAAACCATTAAAGGTGCCCCAAAGAACCATTTCTTGATGGTTCTTTGGGGCACCTTTAAAGGTTCTTCAATGAACCACTGAATGAAATGGTTCTTCAAAGAACCATTGTTTGAAAGGTTCTTTGTGGCACCAAAAAAGGTTCTTCTATGGCATCAGTCTAAAGAACCACTTTTGGTTCCAGTTGGCACCTTTATTTTTCTGAGTGTACGCTGACCTTAGAGTTTGCAGCAAGAAAGCAGAAGTCGCATGTTTGTTGCTGTCAGCGTTAATCTCGTTAAAATGACATTAATGTCATAACCGTATTAACGCAGCAAAACTCCGTTAGCGAGTTAGCATGGATCGCCCCGAGCGTGGGACTGCACTGCGTCAAGGCGTTAGCGCAGTTAGCTCGTTAACATGTTAGTGCCGTGCAGCCCCACGCACTGGGCGATCCGCGCTAACTTGCTAATGGAGCTTAATGCAGTTATGGCGTTAACATCATTTTAATGAGATTAACATTGACAGCACTAGTTACAACATATTAATATAACCCACAAGTAAAATTTTGGAAAATTTTGATCTTTTTGCTGATTAATAACATTATAGTCACGCTAAATAATTTGATTTTGAATTTGATTTCGAATCAGATAAAAGGGTCGGAAAATTGAGGGATGAATGTTGGGTTGTATAAATGTGTGCAAAGGAGTAAATGCGCCTTGTAGCGTAACGCGCAGTGTGAGGTTGAGATCAGAAATGTGAGGTATAAATGCAATCCATTTGTATACGGGCGCATTGTTGCAGAATTGTTCTGTCAGGTGAATGAGAGAACAATTTAAAAGTCGATTTTTTACAGTAACGTTTAAAGTTAAGAAGTAAAACAGGTCATAGACAAGTGCACAAGGAAGTCGAATTCTATTTTGTTGTTTTGTTTTTTGCGTGCAAATGAAAACAAAACAAATTTTTGGATAGTTGATAAAGAGTGTGAGTCATACACAGGAATTGGGTGTGGGCTTGACATAAAATCTGTTTAAGAAGCATCAGTCAAAATGTTTGTCAGAAAGTACTTTCAGGCTGACTGAAAAGCTTCTTAAATAGCCGTTTTATGTCATGTCCACACCCAACACCTGCATATGATTCACACTGACAGTTTCCAAGACAGGTTTCACTTGTATTTAGCCATTTGTTTATCCCTTGTGAATCTCTGTTTATATTCTGTAGTTGCTGTAAGACACTTTCTTGTCATGTACTTTACGTAGTTTCTAGTAATTTCTATTCAAGCTGAAGGCAAATGAGGGGCCAACCTAGTATTAGCATTAAGATAAGATAAGATAACTCTTTATTGTCATTGCACAGTCATACATAGTACAGTAGTACAATGAAATTGGAAAAACTGTCCTACGTCGGCACTACATATAACACAACACGACACGATATGACACATCACAACGCAACAAACAACACAACACAGTATATTAACTTAGTATAAAAAAGAAGAATAAGTGTATGTGTATTGCACACTGTTATTATTGCACATTAATTATTATTGCACCTTGTTATAAGCATGTTATTAGCATCTGTGCTCGTTACAGTGAGTTCAAATTTTTTTTTTTTTTTTGAATTTTCATGATCCGAACTTGTCGTGTTAAATATATACACACTGAACCCGCTGTTTGGGGAAAAAAAAATGTCTCCAAAAATACGCGCTGTGAAAAAAATAATAAAGTCGACATCGAGCCATGACGAGCAGGTTCTGATGTTTCTGAACAAGAAAAAGAAGAAACTGAGATTCTGGGTTGATCCAATTCTCACATTTTACTGTTTGAATCAGGGACTGAAGCTCTGTCACAGCTGCCTTCATACATACTTCAGGGTGTCAGTGAGGCAGTTTGTTGGCAGAGTTGGGAACACAGGGAGGCAGAAACATGGTTTCAGAGAGCAGCATCTCTCTGTGCGCTGAGGTAAAAACTACTTTTATATTCAATAAAGTTACAAGCATATGTTGCCAAATGCTGATTGGTCAGTTGAAAAATCGAGCTTGGTTGATTTAAAAATAAATGCCGCAAAATCCTCCAGCAAAACCATGTGGTCAGTGTGAATGGCTGCACTAAGAATATGTGTCTGAAAAGGATTTGATGTGTAAAGACCCTAAGTAAATTTCAAAAAGCCCAAATTCCTGTGGTTTTAAGAAAGTCAAATACACGTAAACACAGAACCTGTTAAATCTAGAAAGAATCAAATTGAGTTTTCCGATTAAGCAATAATTAGAATATTATTGGCTTTGTTTTCGGAGTGTCACCATGGCAAAAATAATTTGTAGAAAAAATTCACTTGTCATTTCCTTCTTCTCCTCCACTGGTTAATGACAAAGGGACTTGCCACATTAAGTCAATGACTCATTGCACCTCTGTGTCGGTAAGTTAAGGCAGCTGTGACCAGTGTACATGTTTATCTATTCATAGGTTGATTGTATCTTATCAGGAACATGTTGTTAGTGCACAGGTTTCTCTTCAGTGATTATTTGAAGAGAAATTCTTCTCAGTTCTCCTGTATAAAGTACGTTTCTATGTCTGTCTCCCCATTTAGTTATCTCCTTGCTCCTTGAGCTCATTTGGTTTCAGTCTCAGCAGGTTTATATATATATATATATATATAAAAAAAACACCCAGCACGCCCCTGCGGGCGGTTTATCCTTCAAGCTCGGGTCCTCTACCAGAGGCCTGGGAGCTTGAGGGTCCTGCGCAGTATCTTAGCTGTTCCCAGGACTGCGCTCTTCTGGACAGAGATCTCCGATGTTATTCCCGGGATCTGCTGGAGCCACTCGCCTAGCTTGGGAGTCACCGCACCTAGTGCTCCGATTACCACGGGGACCACCGTTACCTTCACCCTCCACATCCTCTCGAGCTCTTCTCTGAGCCCTTGGTATTTCTCCAGCTTCTCGTGTTCCTTCTTCCTGATATTGCTGTCATTCGGAACCGCTACATCGATCACTACGGCCGTCTTCTTCTGTTTGTCTACCACCACTATGTCCGGTTGGTTAGCCACCACCATTTTGTCCGTCTGTATCTGGAAGTCCCACAGGATCTTAGCTCGGTCATTCTCCACCACCCTTGGGGGCATCTCCCATTTTGACCTCGGGACTTCTAGGTTATACTCGGCACAGATGTTCCTGTACACTATGCCGGCCACTTGGTTATGGCGTTCCATGTATGCCTTGCCTGCTAGCAGCTTGCACCCTGCTGTTATGTGCTGGATTGTCTCTGGGGCATCTTTACACAGCCTGCACCTGGGGTCTTGCCTGGTGTGATAGACCCCAGCCTCTATGGATCTTGTACTCAGAGCTTGTTCTTGTGCTGCCATGATTAGTGCCTCTGTGCTGTCTTTCAGTCCAGCTTTGTCCAGCCACTGGTAGGATTTCTGGATATCAGCCACCTCCTCTATCTGCCGGTGGTACATACCGTGCAGGGGCCTGTCCTTCCATGATGGTTCCTCGTCTCCCTCCTCTTTCTTGGGTTTCTGCTGCCTGAGGTATTCACTGAGCACTCGGTCAGTTGGGGCCATCTTCCCAATGTATTCTTGGATGTTCGTTGTCTCATCCTGGACTGTGGTGCTGACACTCACCAGTCCCCGGCCCCCTTCCTTCCGCTTAGCGTACAGCCTCAGGGTGCTGGACTTGGGGTGAAACCCTCCATGCATGGTCAGGAGCTTTCTTGTCTTTATGTCAGTGGCTTCTATCTCCTCCTTTGGCCAGCCTATTACCCCAGCAGGGTACCTGATCACGGGCAGGGCGTATGTGTTGATGGCCCGGATCTTGTTCTTACCATTCAGCTGACTCCTCAGGACTTGCCTGACCCTCTGCAGGTACTTGGTGGTTGCAGCCTTTCTAGCGGCCTCTTCATGGTTCCCATTTGCCTGCGGGATCCCCAGGTACTTGTAACTGTCCTCTATGTCTGCAATGTTGCCTTCTGGTAGTTCAATCCCCTCAGTTCTGACTACCTTCCCTCTCTTTGTTACCATCCGACTACACTTCTCCAGTCCGAACGACATTCCAATGTCATTGCTGTATAGCCTGGTAGTGTGGATCAGTGAATCGATGTCTCGTTCACTCTTGGCATACAGCTTGATGTCATCCATGTACAGGAGGTGGCTGACAACTGCTCCGTTCCGTAGTCGGTATCCGTAGCCAGTCTTGTTAATGATCTCACTGAGGGGGTTCAGGCCTATGCAGAACAGCAGTGGGGACAGAGCATCTCCTTGGTAGATCCCGCACTTGATGGTAACTTGTGCTATGGGCTTGGAGTTGGCCTCTAGTGTTGTACGCCACATCCCCATTGAGTTCCTGATGAAGGCTCTTAGGGTCCCATTGATCTTGTACAATTCTAGGCATTCCAGTATCCAGCTGTGGGGCATTGAGTCATAGGCCTTCTTGTAATCAATCCAGGCAGTGCACAGGTTGGTCAGTCTGGTCTTGCAGTCTCGGCTGATTGTTCTGTCTACCAGTAGCTGGTGTTTTGCACCTCTGGTATTCTTGCCAATTCCTTTCTGTGTCCCGCTCATGTGTTGACCCATGTGCCTGTTCATCTTAGCCGATATGATGCCTGACAGGAGCTTCCATGTAGTACTGAGGCAGGTTATTGGTCGGTAGTTGGAGGGGACCGCTCCCTTCTTGGGGTCCTTGGGGATCAGGACCGTCCGACCTTCGGTTAGCCATTCCGGGTGTCTCTCGTTAACTAGCAGCTGGTTCATTTGTGCTGCCAGACGCTCGTGGAGTGCAGTCAGCTTCTTCAGCCAGTAGGCGTGAACCATGTCGGGCCCTGGTGCTGTCCAACTCTTCATACTGGAGACCCTTTCTTGGATATCTGCCACTGTGATGGTTACTGGACCCTGTTCAGGGAGGTCGCTGTGGTCTGCCCTCAGATCCACTAGCCACTGAGCATTGCCGTTATGGGTTGCATCCTTCTCCCATATGCTCTTCCAGTATTGCTCCGTCTCCAGCCTTGGTGGTGCTGTTCTCTTATTGTTCCCTTGCCACTGAGAGTACACCTTTGCTGGTTCTGTGGAGAACAGCTGGTTTATTCTCCTGCCTTCTATCTCTCTGGTGTACCTCCTCAAGCGGCTGGCCAAGGCTGTGAGTCTTTGCTTGGCAGTTTCCAAGGCCTCAGGTATGGACAGCTTGCTGTATTTCTTAGGCACCTTATTTGTCGCACCTTTCTGCAACTCTGTTAGTTGGCTAACCTCCCTCCGTGCTACTTTGATCTTGCCCTCTAGCCTCCTTCTCCATGGAGGGTACTGCCCCTTGTGGCTGTTCAACTTGTAGCCAAGCATCTCACTGATCACTGCTGCCGTATTGTAGATCAGCTTGTTAGTGTCGGTAATCGTGGTTGTAGGTATTGCCCGTAGTGCTGCATTAACATCATCTAGCAGACCTTCTGAGGGTACTTCACGTAATCTTGGTAACCGGCTACGGGGGATCCAGGTTTCAAGCTTGGCCATGATCCTATTTTTCAGGTCAGTTCCTCTCGCACTCAACGATCCTTCTCCTATCGCACTTGGGGCTATGTACCCAATCTCGGGTGGGGGTGATGATATCTCCCCCCTGACCTGGCGTCCTGACTCCTCCTTGCCGTAGCATTTGTGTTGTACCTCGTCAATCTCTAGCTGTGAGAGCAGTCCCTTCTTTCGAATGTTGGAACACTGAGCTACTAGTTGTTTCGCTGTCATTGTGGATGTTGGGTATCGAAGAATCCATAGGTCCCTCATCCTATTCATGTAGCCCCTTCCGCCGGGGTTACTTGTGTAGTAGCATTCCAACAACGCCCTGTTTTCGTCCCTTGCCCACCGATGCCTTCTTGTTCCAGTAGCCCACTTTTCATCAGGGTGCCCTGGTTCCTCAACACCGGCGACGTCCGAGCCGGCATGCCTTCATATTTATCTGTCTCGCTCATGTCTGCGGTAGGCTTGCTTAGCATAGGGGGTCTAGCCTTAGGACCCTTACTGGATACAGACGCCCCAGGCAGGAATCGAACTTGCGATCCTCTGTTCCAAAGGCGTGTAGTCTAACCACTACGCTATCCAGCTATATATATATATATATATATATATATATATATATATATATAAATTTGAGGGCTTTGTGTGTGTCTCCAGGCATGCAGGAAGGTAAGAACTATGTCACCAAATCATCGTACACGTAATCCTGAATCAGACAAATTACTTTAAGTGCTTTAATGGTTAATGGAACCATGACTTATCTATTTACTGCTGGTTAACCCAGTTTGTTGCTCAACGCTGTCTGGTATGGTAACTGCACCATATTGGATTGCAATACCCTACAATGGATAGTGAGAGCAGCTCATAAGATCATTGGAGCCCTTCTTCCCTCCATTACAGACGCTTATAGCACCTGCTCCATCCACAAAGCCACCAGCATTGTGGAGGACCCCACACACTCCCCGCACACATTCTCCACCCTGCTGCCTTCTGGAAAGAGGTACCGGAGCATTCGGGCCCTCACTGCCAGACTAACGAACAGTTTCTTCCCCCAAGCCGTCAGATTCCTGAACACTCAGTGACTGGAATGACACACACGCACAGCTTCATACATGTCCCTACCAAGCACTTATCTGCAGAATATATTTTTGCACATTGCACTTTACGTAGTCCTTTTTTGATTGTCTGTTATATGTCATATGTAGCACCAGGGTCTCAGAGGAACGTTGTCTCGTGTCAAAAATAAAAGACGACAATAAAAAGCCACTTGACTTGATTTGAACAATTATCAATATATACCCCAACATAATAAACATAAATATGTACCAGTTACATAACTCATATGTGGTTTTAGTGAGGGTCAATTATGCTCAATTGCTCAATACTGGCATATTGAATATAAATAAAATAAATTAAAATAGATATATTTAAGTTAACTAGTATGTGGAGATGAAAACGACACACTAGAGCAACTAATCTTAGTGAATGTCTGCCTTACAAAATGTATGATTTAATAAAGAGAGTGGCTAAAAATAAATAAGTGATTGACAAACACAGAGTTTTAAAAAGTAAAAGAAAGTATTCCTCTAATTGAAAACAATGAATGTTAATGTGAAAATGTGCTAAAGACAATTCTAATTGAAGTAGAATTACATAAAATGAAACATGAAGTGAATTTTATCCATATGTGAATGAATGTGAATTCTCCATGTTAAAAAATGGGATTTTAAAGTTTAAAAGTTTAAACTATGTGTTAAATCTTCTAAGTCCCATAGACAGATAAGGTGGACACTGGATGAGTAGATTCAGTTGGATGACCAAAATGTAAAGATGTGACGGCCAGGTCGAGAAGGTGGAGAAAGCGTGAGCAGGTATAAAAGAGATTCAGGGCTCTTTGCTTTTGTCTCCTGTGAGCTGAGCAGTTCAGAAGATTGGATCCAAGAGGTTCACCCTTGAAGTTTCCAGCAGGGATGTGAGAGGGGAGAGCGCAGCCCAACCTGCCAACCTGTGAAGTGATTTAGTCATTTTTGGCTTTTCGTCTTCTCATTTTTGCCGTGTTAGATGGTTCATTCAGAAGGATATTGATGTACGTCATATTTCCACTGAATGCCCAGCTGCTTTCCTGTTGGTTGATTATCATCAACTCGGAATCTAAACAGTGACCACACAGTGTTATTGTTGTGATTTTTTTATATTGCGCTTGCACAATGTTTTTGGTTTGCCACCAATGTTCTGTTTAACTGTTCAATTTTTCTCCAGATCATTGTGGGAATGAGCCGGTGTAATAAATGGCTTTTGTTCACTGTTTCTGTAACAGAATCCAGATAAATGAGTTCTTTTTTCTAAATTTCACATTCCATTGGTTTGTGATCAGCTTTACAAATGGAAAACTGACTGCATCGACTCTTTTCTGGGAACTGCTATTTTTTGGCCATTCTCTATTAGCTGTATTTTTGGGGAATTTCAGGTTGCTGCCAGTAGCCATCCAGTCTGCATAACTCATTTGTAACATTTTCAAGAAGACCAGATGGTGCTTGATAAAAGCTTGATTCTGTTTGAATTATGGCATTTTATGGTAAGGAAATGAAAGAAAATTTAATGTCCTGAATGTCTGTGAAGGTTCTCAGTCATCCAGGTCATCATAGTCAAAGGAGTTTGCAAAGAAAAGCGTCTGGACTTCTTTAAGTTACTTGAAGACGTTTCACCTCTCATCCGAGAAGCTTCTTCAGTTCTAAGGTCAAATGGTGGAGAGTCCCAGATATATTTAATGTCCTGAATATAATCCAAACTTTAGCCATTCGAACCAAAACTCTCTACATATCTCGACAGTCTTAGATCTGTTTGGAGAAATGTGTTTTTGTTGGATTGCATCTACCAGTTTAAGTGATCTGATTGTGGTTTCTGGCATCAAGTCCATCTACCTGTGAAAAAATATTTAGAAAAGACCACTATAGGAAATGCATTTTAGCACATTTTAAACAACAACTGTTGACCAAGCTGCTGTACATTTAAGTCAATCAGAAGAGATAAAAACATAGGAAGACATGATAGAATTTAAGAAAAAGAAGCATAAAATGAGAAAATTTGAGTAAGAAATAAGACGAATAAAAGTAGCACAAACTCATTGTGATTTAAAAGCCAAGGAATAAAAGTGGGTTTTCAGACAGGTAATAATTTATAAAGTAATGCCTTTCTTGATAGCTTACATAAGAGTTGAAGAACATTCCAGGAGATAATGCTAATTCAGAATTTTGTTTAAGCCAGTCTTCATTCCCTACAAATAAGTAGTGAACCTTGGAATATGTGGCACAAAACATTTGGCACCGCAAAGTGAGACTGGTTTCACTCTTCACTCATCACATATGCATGTTCAGTACTCCTTGGTGGTAAAGTATCTTTAAGATGTTGGGGATTTTTTTTTTTTAGTTGACAGTGACATGGCTCTGTTTCAGTCCAATTCACCATCTTTGCCTAAACCCAACCAAATAGATGGATGAAATAACTGAAAGTGTACACAAATGCAGGTTGTTTTTTTATGAGTTTTATTTGCCTTTGCAAATGAGTCAAATAACAGTAAAGTCAACGTTTGCATGTTTTCTGATGAGGGCGAATTGTAAACATAGAATATTTATAGAGACATCTCAGTTTCAGCTTTATCAGCTTCCGCCTTATGTGTCATATGCAAGTTAGCAAAGGGTCAACATTGCAATGAAATGTCTTTGATGAACAGAACACAAGTCTCTCAGCAGTATAACAGTATACTCTCTATATGTATATATACATATGGAGAGAGAGAGATGGATGGATGGATGGATGGATGGATAGATAGATAGATAGATAGATAGATAGATAGATAGATAGATAGATAGATAGATTCTTCTGTGTGCATCCTGTGAAGTGTGGTGTGTGTTTAAGCGTTGTAGTTGAGGTGACGAATTGGTTGGTGGTAAAAACTGTTGTCTTATAGTCCGAGCAGACAGACTCCTGTAACGTCTGCCAGACGGTAACAAGGAGAACAGCTGGCATGCTGGGGGGCTGTGGTCCTTAATAATGCTGTATGCTTTACAGAGGCACTGCTGGAAATAAATGTCCTGAATGTCCTGAAGCCTCATGCCTGTTATGCGCTCTGCAGCCTTCGCCACTCTCTGTAGTGATTTCCAGCTGCCTTTAGAGCAGCTCCCATACCAGACTGTAATGCAGCCTGTCAGCAAGCTCTCGTTCGCACTCCTGTAGAACTTTGACATGATGTTGGCATTCATGCCAAACTTCCTCAGGAAGTGGAGTCGCTGGCGTGCTTTCCTGATAGCAGTGTCTGTGTGAAGGGTCCAGGAGTCAAAGGAGCTTGCAAAGAAAAGCGTCTGGACTTCTTTAAGTTGCTTGAAGACGTTTCACCTCTCATCCGAGAAGCTTCTTCCCACTAGGTTTATATCTGGGACTCTCCACCATTTGACCTTAGAACTGAAGAAGCTTCTCGGATGAGAGGTGAAACGTCTTCAAGCAACTTAAAGAAGTCCAGACGCTTTTCTTTGCAAGCTCCTTTGACTACGATGACCTGGATGACTGAGAACCTTCACAGACATAATATGAATTATGAAATTATGATCAGTATTCAAGTACATTTGGCATGCCACCCAACACTAATAGGCTAGAAGATTAAAGGATTAAAGATTAAATGTAGACGTACTCCCTTACAAAACGATAAAACCAGTTTTCAGAATTGCCAATGTCACGAATCCAGATCCTTCAGTAGTTCCTCTGCATTCCTTCCATTCGTTGGTTTAGTTAAACAAATGTTTGCTGGTTTATTCCTGCTTTGTGAGGTTTGGCATCCAACTACTTGATCTGATTAGACACAGTCATTCAATTTTTTAAATTCCTAATCTTACTAAAATCTTACTTTTTCTCATTCCATGCAATCTTTCAGACAGACCACATGTTGATATATGACTGATCTTTTGCTCACTGTTTTCTGAATGTATTGTGTGATCACAACACAATACCGAATTATCTAGCTGGTCGATAACATTGTTATTGTTGCTTTATCCCTTTGCAAAGACAAATACAACTCATAAAGTCAATCTATGTGTGTGCACCTCGATTTATTTCTGATTTTCACAAGAATTTGTTGTTGGAAGTTTTGGGATCCCATGGCTGACTGTGGGGGAAGTCACGGACCATCTGGGAACACTACCTCTTGCATAGTTGAGAGGAAGAGGGCTTACCTTTAGGACCACAGACCATCTCCCCTATATAATCAAGAAGATCGGAAATATATTGCTATATTTTTTGGGTTTATAAAAAGGTTAAATAAATAAAGACAAATATTATTGTTCATATTCACAAAATCCACCTAGTGGGAGTATCCCCCACAGAGGGACAAAAGGACCCCCTGATGATCCTCTAATCCCCCCGGGCCAAGGTGTGAAACTGGGCGTGGGTCCCAATCAGCCAGAGTTTCGGGTGTGTTCATTGTGAAACCTGGCCCCACCTTATCATGCGAATTCCTGAGATCAGATGGCCCAGGATGTGAGTGGGCGTTAAGGCATCTGGGAAGGATCTCAAAACTGGATTATAGATGGCAGAGAGTTGGTGTCGTAAACCCCCGCCTCTGTTCAAAGATGGTCGCTCACAGTGGACATAGATGCTTCTTTCACTCCTCTTTCAAACCATCTGTCCTCTCTGTCCAAAATGTGAACATTGGCATCCCCGAAAGAGTGACCTTTATCCTTAAGATGCAGATGGACTGCTGAGTCTTGTCCTGTGGAGGTGGCTCTTCTGTGTTGTGTCATGCGCTTGTGAAGTGGCTGTTTGGTCTCTCCAATGTAGAGGTCTGAGCATTCCTCGCTGCACTGTACAGCATACACCACATTGTTAAGTTTGTGTTTTGGCGTTTTGTCTTTCGGGTGAACCAGTTTTTGTCTGAGCGTGTTGCTGGGTCTGAAATGCACTGGGATGTCATGCTTGGAGAAAACTCTCCTGAGTTTCTCTGATACACCGGCTACATAGGGGATGACAATGTTGTTGCGTCTGTCCTCCCTCGCTGGTGTCTGGTCTTCTTTTCTGTGCCTCTTTGCTGACTTTAAGAACGCCCATTTAGGATAGCCGCACGTTTTGAGTGCTAATAATTCATATTAGTTTTTCAAGAAGCTTCTCCCTTTACAGTAACTGTGAAGCAGGTGAGAAAAAATATAATCCTGAATAGCCACTTTATCTAAAACTGCGGTGACAAAAGACACCGATACATGTGATCTAACAGCATAATGACGATCCTGTTCTGGACATACTATATAGCCCTGCGTCATGCAAAGCTTGATCAGTTATTATTGGCTTTGTATAGTTGATTGGTGGTTTTGTACTTTATTTCTGTTTTTTTCTAATTGCTTTAAAATATGTTTATATAGCAACACGAATGGAAAATACTATGCATGAATAACATTTTGATCAACAGTAAAACTGTCAAAATCTTAAATAATCTTAAATACAGCGATGTAAACGTTGATAGATACCTAGAACCTAAAAATCCAAATTCCTATAATTAATTCACTCAATGTTTTATCTCAGTTCGACTGTTTTAAAACATGTGCACACCAGTCCCAGATAACCAGATGCACTCATTTTTGGCATTTTTTGTAATATCCTGACTGCCTGCAGGCTTAGACCAACTGAGGAGCAGGTCCACAGTCTCAACTTGGTTCATAACATTTAAGATAAGATAAGCTAAGATAAGATGACCTTTATTAGTCCCACAGGTGGGAAATTTGTTTTGTTACAGCAAAAGTGCAAAGATATGTAGCAGAAATGAGAAAACACTGGAATGCAATAAAATACAATAGAATAAAATAAAATACTATATACAATAGAATAAAATAGAATAGAATAATATATACAATAGAATAAAATAGAAATACAAATACTATATACAACTGAGTAGGAAAATACAAGAATACAACTTCGTCAGAAGAAGAATTGCACAAGAATTGCACATATAGCATTTACTGCATACCAGTAAAATACCAATAAATGTTCCCATTACAAGTAATAAAAAAGAGTGATTTAATATGTGTCAAATGTGTCCACACCCTTCAGAAGTACGCATGATTTTCCTCACAACACACTGTTCTTATTATTCACCTCTCTGAGGGCCTTCTATGTCAGGCTCACATGCTCTGTGAGTGGATGAGTGAGATAAAGCACTTCACATCCAGAGTAAAGTAAGGTCTGTATTGGTCAAGGTGGCAAGCAGTGTAACATATAATTTTAAGGTTGATGGAAGAAGAGTACATAATTGGATTTAGCTTGGATTAAGGCCTTTTTCCACTTTACAGCAGTGTTTTGTCCACTTGTGGCATGAGGAACTTTCCTGTTTACTTGCTGTGGTTTGTCACAGCTGAAAGTTTATAAGGGTGACAGCTTTCAAACAACATCTATCCAGTCTTCCGTTGTTTGTTTAAGTGTGTCCCAGACGTTTAGTGCTCAATTTCCATTTCAGGGCTAATTAGTTTTAAAAAAATAGTTACAAAAGAAGCAGATGTCTCTGGAGGTAATGCAGTTCACTTTCTGTTCAGTTCAGTTTTATTTATACAGCATCAAATCACAGCAACAGTCGCCTAAAGGTAGCACTGAAGTGTGGAGCTCTGGCATTTCCTCCTTACTCGTTACACTTGTGCAATAAAGTAAGCAATCCACATGCAGGCTGTTAGGATAAAATCAATGATTTTACAGCAAAGAAAGCATTCATGCAGCTTTTAAACCGGGAGGATCAAAGCCAGGCTGTTTTTTATTGACGGTGGTGAAAATAACACTTTCAAAGAACGCTTATCATTTTTTCAAGTGATAAACACTACAACGACTGGGAGTCATGGCACTGAAGCAAGATTGTAAATGTAAAGTAATAAAAAAAATGAAAACATGTTATCAAAAGTTGAGTCCTAATTTCAAAAGAGACCACAACCTACAGAAAAAAAATTCTTGATGAGTCAGACTCAGAAGAGTAATATTTAACTGTGTGTTGCTCCACACTGTCTCGCCCGGTTCCTGCAGGGTGACTTCTGTCTTTAAACCTTGGTGTTATCTGAAGCATTGTGCAATAGGTTTATTAGCTTCGTTTAGTCAACACTGTTATATGAGAGAAAAAATATCAGTCATTATTATCACCATCATAAAGTCTGAAATAAAATGTTTACAGTATAGATGGATGCAGCTGCCATCGCATCATTTTTTTTATTGGAAATTATGCAGTTTATTATATCATTGCACTCTGAAATAAAAGCATAGTACAAATGAGTAGTTGGAGTTAAAAAAAAAGAAATCATGGAAATAAATAAATAAATAAATCCTAAAAGCTTTAGTTAAACTTTAATTAAAGGTGCAAACACTAGCAGAACATGCAAACTCCACACAGAGGCAGATCCCTTTACTGGTGTAATAATGTCATTTCAGGCCCTATAACAAAAGGATTTCTCACATATGGAATGAATAAAGTATTTTTTATCTTAATTGCAGCCTGCAGCTGTCACGGCCAGGCGGATCAGCTGCACGCTGATCAGCCCTCTCTGTTTCTCTTCCTCTTCTCTCTCGCCGGGGCGGAACTCACTGTGGGTTCATGCCCTTGGCCCACGCCCTCGGGAGATGAGACCCAGGTGTCTCATTAAGGGGAGCAGCATTTAAGCCAGGAGGTGACTGCTGTTCGTCGCTGGATCGTTGTCTACCACGCGTTAGTAAAGTCAAAGCTACAGCAAGTTTAGTGAAGAGTGTTTTCCTCTGTGCATCGTCCTTAACCCTGTCTCCCTGTCTATAGAACCTCTTGGATTTTTCCCCGTGTGTTTCCCGTGTGGCAGTGTTGGAGTGTGAACCTGTGATCGTGTGAGTGGATATTCTGAAGAACGTATGCTTTCCCTTGGACTTCCCTGGAGACCCCTTCTTCCCCCACTCAGCTGTATATAACACCCCCCTGCACATTCTTGTATATACACCTGGTGACTTGTAAATAAACTCTTCTTGTAAGCATCAGTACCGGAGTCCTGCTCTTGAGTCCTCCTTCCAACCGTAACAGCAGCAGAGTTTTCTGCTGAGTTTTGGACAGTCAGTCACCTTCCAGTTAGTATTAGGAAGGAGAATTTTAGAATTTTAACATTAAACACTGTAACTGAGCCCTGTAACCTCAGTCGTGTTTTGCATTTCTTTCTGCTTAGCGTCATGAGCTGACTTGGCAGTGTAATATTCCAAGTGATTCCAAGGTTCATCTGAGGACCTGTGAGATCCAGCTGGGTTTGTGTCCTGGAATGTAAAACCTTAAAGCTGAAAGAGCGCACACTCTCTTTTTACCATTGTCACTGTCCGAATACGTATGAAAGTTTTTGTACACGTCCAGGATTATTGTCAGGTTTGAATGGTTATAAAACAATAAAAGAGAGAAACTGTAAACCTTTACTTTTATGGCCATTTTTTATGCACTTTGACTTTCTCATATTTGTTTAACAATAAATGCAATTGTGTATGTTTTGTTTTAGGATGCTTGTTATGTCAAAGAGACTAAAAAGTTTCCACCGACAGCTACACAAAAGCACAGTGGCAACACGAGAGAGGAAACTGGGCCCGACTGGAATCTGACCTCACTCACTACACATAAATAACTTCGTACCTATCTACCCGTGTAAAGGACTCCATCAAGAAGAAATGTCTGTTTATTAAAAATGCATTCATTCTTTTGGGTTTGGGTGGATATATTGAAGTATTAAGCAAGTTTCACTATAGCTGGACATCACTAAATATTCTCAAAAAAGTCACCATAGACATTTTTGTGGAAAAACAAACAAAAAAAGCCGCCCAACAGTTTTGCAACAATGTACTTACTAGTTACACAAATGTAAGAAAATACTCTTTAGCCTAGATATCCACTGTTGACGCATGCAAAGAGCATTTAAGGAACATTTTCACATTCAAGGGAAACTCTGCTGCCGTGAAAAAAGGTCAAGTTACTGGCAGTGTGACATTTTAACTTTAAAAAGAAACACCTAGCCGGATGACCTCTGCAACCAGGGAAACAGGAAACGAAGCATAAAGGTCCCAGCGCGGTACTGTGTTGATCCAGATTCGTATTGCAGAGTTTGTGTCTGTTCCAGCAGCTCTTTGGATATGGAAAAAAATATGAGGCATTTTTTGGGAGCTCTATTTGTCTTCCAGATACTTACTGCAGGTTGTGCTATGCTCAGTGACACAGTCTGCCTGGATGGAAAAGCCACCTGAACAAGCAGAATTCATCATGAAGAGAGAGAGAAGGTAAGATAATCCTCAAGATGAATGAGCACTTAAAAGACTTATTCTTAGAGCCTGGAAATCACCATCTCCTCCACTGTTTAGGGTTTGGCTACGTGAGATGGTTGCACGTTTGTATATTGAAGAGGTTCATTATTGTCTGGCTGACACTCATTTTAAGTTTGTTGAAATCTGGGGCCCTCTCTCAATCATATTAATGGGGATTCAACATAAACTTTAACCCATTTGACTGCACTTTGTGTTTGTGTGAAACTGCACTTCTGCCAGACCCTGATTCCTTCCTGGTCTTGTTCCCCACATCTTCTGGACTTGGTGAACTCTCTGTTGCCCTGTCTAACATGGCTCAAGAGTTGGGAGTTCGCCTTGTAATCGGAAGGTTGCCGGTTCAAGCCCCGGCTTGGACAGTCTCGGTCGTTGTGTCCTTGGGAAAGACACTTCACCTGTTGCCTACTGGTGGTGGTCAGAGGGCCTGGTGGCGCCAGTGTCTGGCAGCCTCGCCTCTGTCAGTGCGCCCCAGGGCAGCTGTGGCTACAATGTAGCTTGCCATCACCAGTGTGTGAATGGGTGGATGACTGGATGTGTAAAGCGCTATATAAATACAGACCTCACACAGAAGATCATCTTCTTTGGACACTGGTATTTCTTTGAACTTTTGATTTGTACTGGCTAATCGGTGTATTTTTTCTTTTCTTTCCTGTTTTCCTGTTTGTTTTTTTCTGTGCTTGAATGTTATTGTTTTTGAATCTTGTGTCCTTATCTTGTGTCCTTTGTCTGGTGTGATTTTATGTAACTTCGAACTTAAAATCTTATAAATAAACATTAAAAAAAGATGAATGAGCACTTTACTCACTTTGGCAAGAACTGCTTAAAGCTGGTAAGATCATAAAGTTCTAAAATAACACAAATGAGAAGCAAACACATGGCAGCAGAGGTGTTTTTACACTTTATTTTCCACCTTATAAAACAGAAGTTGTTTATCTTTTATGATTATAGCCTTCTCAAGACAAAATGCAGGAGCGAAGGAAAAAGACCCAACAACAACACAAACCACCAGTAGACCACATTCCTTGGTGTGCCACATATTACTGACGGCAGTAATAACTAAGAACTTTTTGCCAGGTTCGTCAAACCTCTAAAAAACCTCGTGTACTGCAGCCACTCTGCATGCTTTTGCCGCCCTTCCTTTCTTATCATGATAAATTCTGCTGCAGTTGTTTCCTTTGTTATTCAAGCCAAACATTTCAGAGTGTGAGACCAGGAAATTTATTTTAGGTGTGTCGCTGGGAACTTTCCTTATAACAAAAACAAATTTCACACCAACTTCGGGCGCCACAGTGTCTGATCATATTAGGGGCTAACAACTCATATCGTACAAAAACGTGGTGTGTAGTGCTTTTTCCGAATTCTTCACTATGTTTGTTGTGGTGCCGAGAACAAACCTTTGTCGCTGAGCGTGGCATGCGAAACAAACCGAGAGTGTATATTGCAATCACAGGGGAACGATGAATACGAAAATCTAAAGAATTGGGATTTGTAATAAATTCTTTTTAAAAACATATGGACAATGTTTGTACAGTTTCTTTGAGATTGGCCAGTAGTCTCATCCCTTTGCACCACCTGTAGTTTACAATATGAAAAAAAGAGCAAAGTTTTATTTTGTGCTTTTACCACCCAACCCAACTACCAAAGCATTTTTCTCCCTATACCAAGAACACAAAATTAGCCAGCCAGAATAATCTCCAGTTTGTAGCTCTACTTAGTCCAGCTACTTTATCAAATCACAGCAGGAAGAGAGAGTTCTGCTTGGATTTAGCTAAAGATAAACTGTCTTCCTCTTCAGTTTGTAGACAGAGCGGATTGTAGTAAATGTGTGCAAAAGGCTGTTGGTGAATGCCTGCAGGACAAAGAGCACACAGAGGAATAATTAGGGAAGGCTGCTGCAAAGAATGTGAGATACATATAGTGAACCTGCACCATTTTAACCCTGGGAACATTTTAAAGGGAACATAAAAAGAAGAACTAAGTAAACTAACTTACATACATCTACTTTGCCTCATCTTTGACTTCAGCCAAATCCCGCTTGGTGTCACTGAGGCTGAGATATTTCTGAGATATGCAGACGTATTTCTGCGGTTGACACGCAGTTTTGAGGCTGTAGTGTTCGCTGCCTCCATGGTTGTGCTTCTCAAACCAGTACTCCACTGAGTCACTATCCAGCTGATCCAGCTGAACCAGCTGTAAACAGATGTAGCAGACGTAGAGATGTAAAAAAAGTAACTGATACAAGTCTACATCTGTAGTTTTAGATTGAATGATCGACAGGGAGACGGAGAGAGAGAAAATGCATTGTTCTATTTACCTCAAGGGAGTGTTTGTCCCCCTTTAGGAAATAGTCTTTCACCATATTGTCACGCTTCAGATTGAATTTAAAAGCTATCCAGTTGTATGAGCGGTGTTTCTCTATGTAGACCGTATGATCATCTAAAAAAACCAAACAAAATAACATTA